>NW_027669732.1:0-78000 GCF_964146895.1 Miniopterus schreibersii | reverse complement strand
ACCCTAGCCCTCAACATAACCCTAACCCTAGGTCCAATCCTAACCCTAACCGTCCCTCTAACCCTAGCCCTCAACATAACCCTAACCCTAGGTCCAATTCTAGCACTAACCGTCTCTCTAACCCTAGCCCTCAACATAACCCTAACCCTAGGTCCAATCCTAACTCTAACTGTCTCTCTAACCCTAGCCCTCAACCTAACCCTAACCCTAGGTCCAATCCTAACCCCAACCGACTCTCTGAACCTACTCCTCAACATAACCCTAACCCTAGATCCAATCCTAACCCTAACCGTTTCTCGAACCTTAGCCCTCAACATAACCCTAACCCTAGGGACAATCCTAACCCTGACCGTCTCTTTAACCCTAGCCCTCAACATAACCATAACCCTAGGTCCAATCCTAACCCTAACCGTCTCTCTAACCCTAGCCCTCAACATAACCCTAACCCTAGGTCCAATCCTAACCCTAACCGACTCTCTAACCCTAGCCCTAAACATAACCCTAACCCTTGGTCCAATCCTAACCCTAGCCCTCAACATAACCCTAACCCTAGGTCCAATCCTCCCCCTTACCGTCTCTCTAACCCTAGCCCTCAACATAACCCTAACCCTAGGTCCAATCCTAACCCTAACCGTCTCTCTAACCCTAGCCCTCAACATAACCCTAACCCTACCTCCAATCCTAACCTTAACCGACTCTCTAACCCTAGCCTTCAACCTAACCCTAACCCTAGGTTCAATCCTAACCCTAACCGTCTCTCTAACCCGAGCCCTCAACCTAAACCTTATCAAACGTCCAATCCTAGCCCTAACCGTCTCTCTAACCCTAGCCCTCAACATAACCCTAACCCTATGTCCAATCCTCATCCTACCCGTCTCTCTAACCTTAGCCCTCAACCTAACCCTAACCCTAGGTCCAATTCTAGCACTAACCGTCTCTCTAACCCTAGCCCTCAACATAACCCTAACCCTAGGTCCAATCCTAACCCTAACCGTCTCTCTAACCCTAGCCCTAAACATAACCCTAACCCTAGGTCCAATCCTAACCCTAGCCCTCAACATAACCCTAACCCTAGGTCCAATCCTCCCCCTTTCCGTCTCTCTAACCCTAGCCCTCAACATAACCCTAACCCTAGGTCCAATCCTAACCCTAATATCTCTCTAACCATAGCCCTCAACATAACCCTAACCCTAGGTCCAATCCTAACCATAACCGTCACTCTAACCCTAGCTCTCAACATAACCCTAACCCTAGGTCCAATCCTAACCCTAACCGTCTCTCGAACCATAGCCCTCAACATAACCCTAACCCTAGGGACAATCCTAACCCTGACCGTCTCTCTAACCTTAGCCCTCAACATAACCCTAACCCTAGCTCCAATCCTTACCCTAACCGTCTCTCTAACCCTAGCCCTCAACATAACCCTAACCCTAGGTCCAATCCTAACCCTAACCGACTCTCTAACCCTAGCCCTAAACATAACCCTAACCCTAGGTCCAATCCTAACCCTACCCCTCAACATAACTCTAACCCTAGGTCCAATCCACCCCCTTACCATCTCTCTAACCCTAGCCCTCAACATAAGCCTAACCCTAGGTCCAATCCTAACCCTAACCGTCTCTCTAACCATAGCCCTCAACATAACCCTAACCCTAGGTCCAATCCTAACCATAACCGTCTCTCTAACCCTAGCCCTCAACATAACACTAAACCTAGGTCCAATCCTAACTCTAACCGTCTCTCTAACCCTACCCCTCAACATAACCCTAACCCTAGGTCCAATCCTAACCCTAACCGTCTCTCTAACCCTAGCCCTCAACATAACCCTAACCCTAGGTCCAATCCTAACCCTATCCGTCTCTCTAACCCTAGCCCTCAACATAACCCTAACCCTATGTCCAATCCTCATCTTACCCGTCTCTCTAACCTTAGCCCTCCACCTAACCCTAACCGTAGGTCCAATTCTAGCACTAACCGTCTCTCTAACCCTAGCCCTCAACATAACCCTAACCCTAGGTCCAATCCTAACCCTAACCGTCTCTCTAACCCTAGCCCTCAACATAACCCTAACCCTAGGTCCAATCCTAACCCTAACCGTCCCTCTAACCCTAGCCCTCAACCTAACCCTAACCCTAGGTCCAATCCTCCCCCTTACCGTCTCTCTAAACCTAGCCCTCAACATAACCCTAACCCTAGGTCCAATCCTAACCCTAACCGTCTCTCTAACCCTAGCCCTGAACATAACACTAACCCTAGGTCCAATCCTAACCATAAGCGTCACTCTAAACCTAGCTCTCAACATACCCCTAACCCTAGGTCCAATCCTAACCCTAACCGTCTCTCTAAGCCTAGCCCTCAACATAACCCTAACCCTATGTCCAATCCTCATCCTACCCGTCTCTCTAACCTTAGCCCTCAACCTAACCCTAACCCTAGGTCCAATTGTAGCACTAACCGTCTCTCTAACCCTAGCCCTCAACATAACCCTAACCCTAGGTCCAATCCTAACCCTAACCGTCTCTCTAACCCTAGCCCTCAACATAACCCTAACCCTAGGTCCAATCCTAACCCTAACCGTCCCTCTAACCCTAGCCCTCAACATAACCCTAACCCTAGGTCCAATTCTAGCACTAACCGTCTCTCTAACCCTAGCCCTCAACATAACCCTAACCCTAGGTCCAATCCTAACCCTAACCGTCTCTCTAACCCTAGCCCTCAACATAACCCTAACCCTAGGTCAAATCCTAACCCTAACCGTCTGTTTAACCCTAGCCTTCAACCTAACCCTAACCCTAGGTCCAATCCTAACCCTAACAGTCTCTCTAACCCTAGACCTCAACCTAACCCCAACCCTTGGTGCTATCCTAACCCTAACCATCTCTCTAACCCTAGCCCTCAACCTAACCCTAACCCTAGGTCCAATCCTAACCCTAACCGTCTCTCTAACCCTAGCCCTCAACGTAACCCCAACCCTTGGTCCAATCCTAAACCTAACCCTCTCTCTAACCCTAGCCCTCAACATAAGCCTAACCATAGGTCCAATCCTAACCCTAACCGTCTCTCTAACCCTAGCCCTCAACATAACCCTAACCCGAGGTCCAATCCTAACCCTAACCGTCTCTCTAACCCTAGCCCTCAACATAACCCTAACCCTAGGTCCAATCCTAACCCTAACCGTCTCTCTAACCCTAGCCCTCAACATAACCCTAACCCTACCTCCAATCCTAACCTTAACCGACTCTCTAACCCTAGCCCTCAACCTAACCCTAACCCTAGGTTCAATCCTAACCCTAACCGTCTCTCTAACCCGAGCCCTCAACCTAAACCTTATCAAATGTCCAATCCTAGGCCTAACCGTCTCTCTAACCCTAGCCCTCAACATAACCCTAACCCTATGTCCAATCCTCATCCTACCCGTCTCTCTAACCTTAGCCCTCAACCTAACCCTAACCCTAGGTCCAATTCTAGCACTAACCGTCTCTCTAACCCTAGCCCTCAACATAACCCTAACCTTAGGTCCAATCCTAACCCTAACCGTCTGTCTAACCCTAGCCCTCAACATAACCCTAACCCTAGGTCCAATCCTAACCCTAACCGTCCCTCTAACCCTAGCCCTCAACATAACCCTAACCCTAAGTCCAATCCTAACCCTAACCGACTCTCTAACCCTAGCCCTAAACATAACCCTAACCCTAGGTCCAATCCTAACCCTAGCCCTCAACATAACCCTAACCCTAGGTCCAATCCTCCCCCTTTCCGTCTCTCTAACCCTAGCCCTCAACATAACCCTAACCCTAGGTCCAATCCTAACCCTAATATCTCTCTAACCATAGCCCTCAACATAACCCTAACCCTAGGTCCAATCCTAACCATAACCGTCACTCTAACCCTAGCTCTCAACATAACCCTAACCCTAGGTCCAATCCTAACCCTAACCTTCTCTCGAACCATAGCCCTCAACATAACCCTAACCCTATGGACAATCCTAACCCTGACCGTCTCTCTAACCCTAGCCCTCAACATAACCCTAACCCTAGGTCCAATCCTAACCCTAACCGTCTCTCTAACGCTAGCCCTCAACCTAACCCTAACCCTAGGTCTATTCCTAGACCTAACCGTCTCTCTAACCCTAGCCCTCAAAATAACCCTAACCCTAGGTCCAATCCTAACCCTACCGTCTCTCTAACCCTAGCCCTCAACCTAAACCTTATCCGACGTCCAATCCTAACCCTAACCGTCTCTCTAACCCTAGCCCTCAACATAACCCTAACCCTATGTCCAATCCTCATCCTACCCGTCTCTCTAACCTTAGCCCTCAACCTAACCCTAACCCTAGGTCCAATTCTAGCACTAACCGTCTCTCTAACCCTAGCCCTCAACCTAACCCTAACCCTAGGTCCAATCCTAACCCTAACCGTCTCTCTAACCCTAGCCCTCAACATAACCCTAACCCTAGGT
Source organism: Miniopterus schreibersii (assembly GCF_964146895.1). NCBI lineage: Eukaryota > Metazoa > Chordata > Mammalia > Chiroptera > Miniopteridae > Miniopterus > Miniopterus schreibersii. The sequence continues at coordinate 73,542 of NW_027669732.1, read as the reverse complement.
CCAATCCTAACCCTAACCGTCCCTCTAACCCTAGCCCTCAACATAACCCTAACCCTAGGTCCAATCCTAACCCTAACCGTCTCTCTAACCCTAGCCCTCAACATAACCCTAACCCTAGGTCAAATCCTAACCCTAACCGTCTGTTTAACCCTAGCCCTCAACCTAACCCTAACCCTAGGTCCAATCCTAACCCTTACAGTCTCTCTAACCCTAGCCCTCAACCTAACCCCAACCCTTGGTGCTATCCTAACCCTAACCATCTCTCTAACCCTAGCCCTCAACCTAACCCTAACCCTAGGTCCAATCCTAACCCTAACCGTCTCTCTAACCCTAGCCCTCAACGTAACCCCAACCCTTGGTCCAATCCTAAACCTAACCCTCTCTCTAACCCTAGCCCTCAACATAAGCATAACCATAGGTCCAATCCTAACCCTAACCGTCTCTCTAACCCTAGCCCTCAACATAACCCTAACCCTAGGTCCAATCCTAACCCTAACCGTCTCTCTAACCCTAGCTCTAAACATAACCCTAACCCTAGGTCCACTCCTAACCCTAGCCCTCAACATATCCCTAAACCTAGGTCCAATCCTCCCCATACCGTCTCTCTGAACCTAGCCCTCAACATAACCCTAACCCTAGGTCCCATCCTAACCCTAACCGTCTCTCTAACCCTAGCCCTCAACATAACACTAACCCTAGGTCCAATCCTAACCATAAGCGTCACTCTAACCCTAGCTCTCAACATAACCCTAACCCTAGGTCCAATCCTAACCCTAACCGTCTCTCTAACCCTACCACTCAACATAACCCTAACCCTAGGTCCAATCCTAACCCTAACCGTCTCTCTAAACCTACCCCTCAACCTAACCCTAACCCTAGGTCCAATCCTAACCCTAACCGTCTCTCTAAACATAGCCCTCAACCTAACCCTATCCCTAGGTCCAATCCTAACCCTAACCGTCTCTCTAACCCTAGCCCTCAACCTAAACCTTATCCGACGTCCAATCCTAACCCTAACCGTCTCTCTAACCCTACCCTCAACATAACCCTAACCCTATGTCCAAACCTCATCCTACCCGTCTCTCTAACCTTAGCCCTCAACCTAACCCTAACCCTAGGTCCAATTCTAGCACTAACCGTCTCTCTAACCCTAGCCCTCAACATAACTCTAACCCTAGGTCCAATCCTAACCCTAACCGTCTCTCTAACCCTAGCCCTCAACATAACCCTAACCCTAGGTCCAATCCTAACCCTAACCGTCCCTCTAACCCTAGCCCTCAACATAACCCTAACCCTAGGTCCAATCCTAAACCTAACCGTCTCTCTAACCCTAGCCCTCAATCTAACCCTAACCCTACGTCCAATCCTAACCCTAACCGTCTCTCTAATCCTAGCCCTCAACCTAACCCTAACCCTAGGTCCAGTCCTAACCCTAACCGTCTCTCTAACCCTAGCCCTCAACATAACCCTAACCCTAGGTCCAATCCTAACCCTAACCGTCTCTCTGAACCTAGCCCTCAACATAACTCTAAACCTAGGTCCAATCCTAACCCTAACCGTCTCTCAAACCTTAGCCCTCAACATAACCCTAACCCTAGGGACAATCCTAACCCTGACCGTCTCTCTAACCCTAGCCCTCAACATAACCCTAACCCTATGTCCAATCCTCATCCTACCCGTCTCTCTAACCTTAGCCCTCAACCTAACCCTAACCCTAGGTCCAATCCTAACCCTAACCGACTCTCTAACCCTAGTCCTAAACATAACCCTAACCCTAGGTCTAATCCTAACCCTAGCCCTCAACATAACCCTAACCCTAGGTCCAATCCTAACCCTAACCGACTCTCTAACCCTAGCCCTAAACATAACCCTAACCCTAGGTCTAATCCTAACCCTAGCCCTCAGCCTAACCCTAACCCTAGGTCCAATCCTAACCCTAACCGTCTCTCTAACCCGAGCCCTCAACCTAACCCTAACCCTAGGTCCAATCCTAACCCTAACCATCTCTCTAAACCTAGCCCTCAACCTAACCCTAACCGTAGGTCCAATCCTAACCCTAACCGTCTCTCTAACCCTAGCCCTCAACCTAAACCTTATCCGACGTCCAATCCTAACCCTAACCGTCTCTCTAACCCTAGCCCTCAACATAACCCTAACCCTATGTTCAATCCTCATCCTACCCGTCTCTCTGAACCTAGCCCTCAACATAACCCTAACCCTAGGTCCAATCCTAACCCTAACCGTCTCTCTAACCCTAGCCCTCAACATACCCCTAACCGTAGGTCTAATCCTAACCCTAACCGTCTCTCTAACCCTAGCCCTCAACCTAACCCTAACCCTAGGTCCAATCCTAACCCTAACCATCTCTCTAATCCTAGCCCTCAACCTAAACCTTATCCGACGTCCAATCCTAACCCTAACCGTCCTTCTAACCCTAGCCCTCAACCTAACCCTAACCCTAGGTCCAATCCTCATCCTACCCGTCTCTCTAACCTTAGCCCTCAACCTAACCCTAACCCTAGGTCCAATCCTAGCACTAATCGTCTCTCTAACCCTAGCCCTCAACATAACCCTAACCCTAGGTCCAATCCTAACCCTAACCGTCTCTCTAACCCTAGCCCTCAACCTAACCCTAACCCTAGGTCCAATCCTAACCCTAACCGTCTCTCTAACCCTAGCCCTCAACCTAACCCTAACCCTAGGTCCAATCCTAACCCTAACCATCTCTCTAAACCTAGCCCTCAACCTAACCCTAACCCTAGGTCCAATCCTAACCTAACCGTCTCTCTAACCCTAGCCCTCAACCTAAACCTTATCCGACGTCCAATCCTAACCCTAACCGTCTCTCTAACCCTACCCTCAACATAACCCTAACCCTATGTCCAATCCTCATCCTACCCGTCTCTCTAACCTTAGCCCTCAACCTAACCCTAACCCTAGGTCCAATTCTAGCACTAACCGTCTCTCTAACCCTAGCCCTCAACATAACCCTAACCCTAGGTCCAATCCTAACCCTAACCGTCTCTCTAACCCTAGCCCTCAACATAACCCTAACCCTAGGTCCAATCCTAACCCTAACCGTCCCTCTAACCCTAGCCCTCAACATAACCCTAACCCTAGGTCCAATCCTAAACCTAACCATCTCTCTAACCCTAGCCCTCAACCTAACCCTAACCCTACGTCCAATCCTAACCCTAACCGTCTCTCTAATCCTAGCCCTCAACCTAACCCTAACCCTAGGTCCAGTCCTAACCCTAACCGTCTCTCTAACCCTAGCCCTCAACATAACCCTAACCCTAGGTCCAATCCTAACCCTAACCGTTTCTCTGAACTTAGCCCTCAACATAACTCTAAACCTAGTTTCAATCCTAACCCTAACCGTCTCTCAAAACTTAGCCCTCAACATAACCCTAACCCTAGGGACAATCCTAACACTGACCGTCTCTCTAACCCTAGCCCTCAACATAACCCTAACCCTACCTCCAATCCTAACCTTAACCGACTCTCTAACCCTAGCCCTCAACATAACCCTAACCCTACCTCCAATCCTAACCTTAACCGACTCTCTAACCCTAGCCCTCAACCTAACCCTAACCCTAGGTTCAATCCTAACCCTAACCGTCTCTCTAACCCGAGCCCTCAACCTAAACCTTATCAAATGTCCAATCCTAGGCCTAACCGTCTCTCTAACCCTAGCCCTCAACATAACCCTAACCCTATGTCCAATCCTCATCCTACCCGTCTCTCTAACCTTAGCCCTCAACCTAACCCTAACCCTAGGTCCAATTCTAGCACTAACCGTCTCTCTAACCCTAGCCCTCAACATAACCCTAACCTTAGGTCCAATCCTAACCCTAACCGTCTGTCTAACCCTAGCCCTCAACATAACCCTAACCCTAGGTCCAATCCTAACCCTAACCGTCCCTCTAACCCTAGCCCTCAACATAACCCTAACCCTAAGTCCAATCCTAACCCTAACCGACTCTCTAACCCTAGCCCTAAACATAACCCTAACCCTAGGTCCAATCCTAACCCTAGCCCTCAACATAACCCTAACCCTAGGTCCAATCCTCCCCCTTTCCGTCTCTCTAACCCTAGCCCTCAACATAACCCTAACCCTAGGTCCAATCCTAACCCTAATATCTCTCTAACCATAGCCCTCAACATAACTCTAACCCTAGGTCCAATCCTAACCATAACCGTCACTCTAACCCTAGCTCTCAACATAACCCTAACCCTAGGTCCAATCCTAACCCTAACCTTCTCTCGAACCATAGCCCTCAACATAACCCTAACCCTATGGACAATCCTAACCCTGACCGTCTCTCTAACCCTAGCCCTCAACATAACCCTAACCCTAGGTCCAATCCTAACCCTAACCGTCTCTCTAACGCTAGCCCTCAACCTAACCCTAACCCTAGGTCTATTCCTAGACCTAACCGTCTCTCTAACCCTAGCCCTCAAAATAACCCTAACCCTAGGTCCAATCCTAACCCTACCGTCTCTCTAACCCTAGCCCTCAACCTAAACCTTATCCGACGTCCAATCCTAACCCTAACCGTCTCTCTAACCCTAGCCCTCAACATAACCCTAACCCTATGTCCAATCCTCATCCTACCCGTCTCTCTAACCTTAGCCCTCAACCTAACCCTAACCCTAGGTCCAATTCTAGCACTAACCGTCTCTCTAACCCTAGCCCTCAACCTAACCCTAACCCTAGGTCCAATCCTAACCCTAACCGTCTCTCTAACCCTAGCCCTCAACATAACCCTAACCCTAGGTCCAATCCTAACCCTAACCGTCCCTCTAACCCTAGCCCTCAACATAACCCTAACCCTAGGTCCAATCCTAACCCTAACCGTCTCTCTAACCCTAGCCCTCAACATAACCCTAACCCTAGGTCAAATCCTAACCCTAACCGTCTGTTTAACCCTAGCCCTCAACCTAACCCTAACCCTAGGTCCAATCCTAACCCTTACAGTCTCTCTAACCCTAGCCCTCAACCTAACCCCAACCCTTGGTGCTATCCTAACCCTAACCATCTCTCTAACCCTAGCCCTCAACCTAACCCTAACCCTAGGTCCAATCCTAACCCTAACCGTCTCTCTAACCCTAGCCCTCAACGTAACCCCAACCCTTGGTCCAATCCTAAACCTAACCCTCTCTCTAACCCTAGCCCTCAACATAAGCATAACCATAGGTCCAATCCTAACCCTAACCGTCTCTCTAACCCTAGCCCTCAACATAACCCTAACCCTAGGTCCAATCCTAACCCTAACCGTCTCTCTAACCCTAGCTCTAAACATAACCCTAACCCTAGGTCCACTCCTAACCCTAGCCCTCAACATATCCCTAAACCTAGGTCCAATCCTCCCCATACCGTCTCTCTGAACCTAGCCCTCAACATAACCCTAACCCTAGGTCCCATCCTAACCCTAACCGTCTCTCTAACCCTAGCCCTCAACATAACACTAACCCTAGGTCCAATCCTAACCATAAGCGTCACTCTAACCCTAGCTCTCAACATAACCCTAACCCTAGGTCCAATCCTAACCCTAACCGTCTCTCTAACCCTACCACTCAACATAACCCTAACCCTAGGTCCAATCCTAACCCTAACCGTCTCTCTAAACCTACCCCTCAACCTAACCCTAACCCTAGGTCCAATCCTAACCCTAACCGTCTCTCTAAACATAGCCCTCAACCTAACCCTAACCCTAGGTCCAATCCTAACCCTAACCGTCTCTCTAACCCTAGCCCTCAACCTAAACCTTATCCGACGTCCAATCCTAACCCTAACCGTCTCTCTAACCCTACCCTCAACATAACCCTAACCCTATGTCCAAACCTCATCCTACCCGTCTCTCTAACCTTAGCCCTCAACCTAACCCTAACCCTAGGTCCAATTCTAGCACTAACCGTCTCTCTAACCCTAGCCCTCAACATAACTCTAACCCTAGGTCCAATCCTAACCCTAACCGTCTCTCTAACCCTAGCCCTCAACATAACCCTAACCCTAGGTCCAATCCTAACCCTAACCGTCCCTCTAACCCTAGCCCTCAACATAACCCTAACCCTAGGTCCAATCCTAAACCTAACCGTCTCTCTAACCCTAGCCCTCAATCTAACCCTAACCCTACGTCCAATCCTAACCCTAACCGTCTCTCTAATCCTAGCCCTCAACCTAACCCTAACCCTAGGTCCAGTCCTAACCCTAACCGTCTCTCTAACCCTAGCCCTCAACATAACCCTAACCCTAGGTCCAATCCTAACCCTAACCGTCTCTCTGAACCTAGCCCTCAACATAACTCTAAACCTAGGTCCAATCCTAACCCTAACCGTCTCTCAAACCTTAGCCCTCAACATAACCCTAACCCTAGGGACAATCCTAACCCTGACCGTCTCTCTAACCCTAGCCCTCAACATAACCCTAACCCTATGTCCAATCCTCATCCTACCCGTCTCTCTAACCTTAGCCCTCAACCTAACCCTAACCCTAGGTCCAATCCTAACCCTAACCGACTCTCTAACCCTAGTCCTAAACATAACCCTAACCCTAGGTCTAATCCTAACCCTAGCCCTCAACATAACCCTAACCCTAGGTCCAATCCTAACCCTAACCGACTCTCTAACCCTAGCCCTAAACATAACCCTAACCCTAGGTCTAATCCTAACCCTAGCCCTCAGCCTAACCCTAACCCTAGGTCCAATCCTAACCCTAACCGTCTCTCTAACCCGAGCCCTCAACCTAACCCTAACCCTAGGTCCAATCCTAACCCTAACCATCTCTCTAAACCTAGCCCTCAACCTAACCCTAACCGTAGGTCCAATCCTAACCCTAACCGTCTCTCTAACCCTAGCCCTCAACCTAAACCTTATCCGACGTCCAATCCTAACCCTAACCGTCTCTCTAACCCTAGCCCTCAACATAACCCTAACCCTATGTTCAATCCTCATCCTACCCGTCTCTCTGAACCTAGCCCTCAACATAACCCTAACCCTAGGTCCAATCCTAACCCTAACCGTCTCTCTAACCCTAGCCCTCAACATACCCCTAACCGTAGGTCTAATCCTAACCCTAACCGTCTCTCTAACCCTAGCCCTCAACCTAACCCTAACCCTAGGTCCAATCCTAACCCTAACCATCTCTCTAATCCTAGCCCTCAACCTAAACCTTATCCGACGTCCAATCCTAACCCTAACCGTCCTTCTAACCCTAGCCCTCAACCTAACCCTAACCCTAGGTCCAATCCTCATCCTACCCGTCTCTCTAACCTTAGCCCTCAACCTAACCCTAACCCTAGGTCCAATCCTAGCACTAATCGTCTCTCTAACCCTAGCCCTCAACATAACCCTAACCCTAGGTCCAATCCTAACCCTAACCGTCTCTCTAACCCTAGCCCTCAACCTAACCCTAACCCTAGGTCCAATCCTAACCCTAACCGTCTCTCTAACCCTAGCCCTCAACCTAACCCTAACCCTAGGTCCAATCCTAACCCTAACCATCTCTCTAAACCTAGCCCTCAACCTAACCCTAACCCTAGGTCCAATCCTAACCTAACCGTCTCTCTAACCCTAGCCCTCAACCTAAACCTTATCCGACGTCCAATCCTAACCCTAACCGTCTCTCTAACCCTACCCTCAACATAACCCTAACCCTATGTCCAATCCTCATCCTACCCGTCTCTCTAACCTTAGCCCTCAACCTAACCCTAACCCTAGGTCCAATTCTAGCACTAACCGTCTCTCTAACCCTAGCCCTCAACATAACCCTAACCCTAGGTCCAATCCTAACCCTAACCGTCTCTCTAACCCTAGCCCTCAACATAACCCTAACCCTAGGTCCAATCCTAACCCTAACCGTCCCTCTAACCCTAGCCCTCAACATAACCCTAACCCTAGGTCCAATCCTAAACCTAACCATCTCTCTAACCCTAGCCCTCAACCTAACCCTAACCCTACGTCCAATCCTAACCCTAACCGTCTCTCTAATCCTAGCCCTCAACCTAACCCTAACCCTAGGTCCAGTCCTAACCCTAACCGTCTCTCTAACCCTAGCCCTCAACATAACCCTAACCCTAGGTCCAATCCTAACCCTAACCGTTTCTCTGAACTTAGCCCTCAACATAACTCTAAACCTAGTTTCAATCCTAACCCTAACCGTCTCTCAAAACTTAGCCCTCAACATAACCCTAACCCTAGGGACAATCCTAACACTGACCGTCTCTCTAACCCTAGCCCTCAACATAACCCTAACCCTAGGTCCAATCCTAACCCTAACCAACTCTCTAACCCTAGCCCTAAACATAACCCTAACCCTAGGTCTAATCCTAACCCTAGCCCTCAACATAACCCTAACCCTAGGTCCAATCCTCCCCCTTACCGTCTCTCTAACCCTAGCCCTCAACATAATCCTAACCCTAGGTCCAATCCTAACCCTAACCATCTCTCTAACCCTAGCCCTCAACATAACCCTAACCCTACGTCCAATCCTAACCCTAATCGTCTCTCTAACCCTAGCCCTCAACCTAACCCTAACCCTAGGTCCAATCCTAACCCTAACCGTCTCTCTAACCCGAGCCCTCAACCTAACCCTAACCCTAGGTCCAATCCTAACCCTAACCATCTCTCTAAACCTAGCCCTCAACCTAACCCTAACCCTAGGTCCAATCCTAACCCTAACCGTCTCTCTAACCCTAGCCCTCAACCTAAACCTTATCCGACGTCCAATCCTAACCCTAACCGTCTGTCTAACCCTAGCCCTCAACATAACCCTAACCCTATGTCCAATCCTCATCCTACCCGTCTCTCTGAACCTAGCCCTCAACATAACCCTAACCCTAGGTCCAATGCTAACCCTAACCGTCTCTCTAACCCTAGCCCTCAACATACCCCTAACCGTAGGTCTAATCCTAACGCTAACCGTCTCTCTAACCCTAGCCCTCAACCTAACCCTAACCCTAGGTCCAATCCTAACCCTAACCATCTCTCTAATCCTAGCCCTCAACCTAAACCTTATCCGACGTCCAATCCTAACCCTAACCGTCCTTCAACCCTAGCCCTCAACCTAACCCTAACCCTAGGTCCAATCCTAGCACTAACCGTCTCTCTAACCCTAGCCCTCAACATAACCATAACCCTAGGTCCAATCCTAACCCTAACCGTCTCTCTAAGCCTAACCTTCAACATAACCCTAACCCTAGGTCCATTAATAACCCTAACCGTCTCTCTAACCCTAGCCCTCAACCTAACCCTAACCCTAGGTCCAATCCTAACCCTAACCGTCTCTCTAACCTTAGCCATCAACCTAACCCTAACCCTAGGTCCAGTCCTAACCCTAACCGTCTCTCTAACCCTAGCCCTCAACCTAACCCTAACCCTAGGTCCAATCCTAACCCTAACCGTCTCTCTAACCGTAGGCCTCAACATAACCCTAACCCTAGGTCCAATCCTAACCCTAACAGTCTCTCTAACCCTAGCCCTCAACATACCCCTAACCGTAGGTCTAATCCTAACCCTAACCGTCTCTCTGACCCTAGCCCTCAACATAACCCTAACCCTAGGTCCAGTCCTAACCCTAACCTTCTCTCTAACCCTAGCCCTCAAGATAAACCAAACCCTAGGTCCAATCCTAACCCTAACCATCTCTCTAACAGTAGCCCTCAACATAACCCTAACCCTAGGTCCAATCCTAACCCTAACCGTCTTTCTAACCCTACCCCTCAACATAACCCTAACCCTAGGTCCAATCCTAACCATAACCGTCTCTCTAACCCTAGCCCTCAACATAACCTTAACCCTAGGTCCAATCCTAACCCTAAACGTCTTTCTAACCCTACCCCTCAACATAACCCTAACCCTAGGTCCAATCCTAACCCTAACCGTCTCTCTAACCCTAGCCCTCAACCTATCCCTAACCCTAGGTCCAATCCTAACCCTAACAGTCTCTCTAACCCTAGCCCTCAACCTAACCCTAAACCTAGGTCGGATCCTAACCCTAACCGTCTCTCTAACCCTAGCCCTCAACCTAACCCTAACCCTAGGTCCAATCCTAACCCTAACCGTCTCTCTAATCCTAGCCCTCAACCTAACCCTAACCCTAGGTCCAATACTAACCCTAACCGTCTCTCTAACCCTAGCCCTCAACCTAACCCTAACCCTAGGTCCAATCCTAACCCGAAACCGTCTCTCTAACCTTAGCCATCAACCTAACCCTAACCCTAGGTCCAGTCCTAACCCTAACCGTCTCTCTAACCCTCGCCCTCAACCTAACCCTAACCCTAGGTCCAATCCTAACCCTAACCGTCTCTTGAACCTTAGCCCTCAACATAACCCTAACCCTAGGGACAATCCTAACCCTGACCGTCTCTCTAACCCTAGCCCTCAACATAACCCTAACCCTAGGTCCAATCCTAACCCTAACCGACTCTCTAACCCTAGCCCTAAACATAACCCTAACCCTAGGTCCAATCCTAACCATAGCCCTCAACATAACCGTAACCCTAGGTCCAATCCTCCCCCTTACCTTCTCTCTAACCCTAGCCCTCAACATAACCCTAACCCTAGGTCCAATCCAACCCTAACCTTCTCTCTAACCCTAGCCCTCAACATAACCCTAACCCTACGTCCAATCCTAACCCTAACCGTCTCTCTAACCCTAGCCCTCAACTTAACCCTAAACCTTGGTCCAATCCTAACCCTAACCGTCTCTCTAACCCGAGCCGTCAACCTAACCCTAACTCTAGCTCCAATCCTAACCCTAACCATCTCTGTAAACCTAGCCCTCAACGTAACCCTAACCCTAGGTCGAATCCTAACCCTAACCGTCTCTCTAACCCTAGCCCTCAACCTAAACCTTATCCGAGGTCCAATCCTAACCTTAACCGTCTCTCTAACCCTAGCCCTCAACATAACCCTAACCCTATGTCCAATCCTCATCCTACCCGTCTCTCTAACCTTAGCCCTCAACCTAACCCTAACCCTAGGTCCACTTCTAGCACTAACCGTCTCTCTAACCCTAGCCCTCAACATAACCCTAACCCTAGGTCCAATCCTAACCCTAACCGTCACTCTAAACTTAGCCCTCAACATACCCCTAACCCTAGGTCCAATCCTCACCCTAACCGTCCCTCTAACCCTAGCCCTCAACATAACCATAACCCTAGGTCCAATCCTAACCCTAACCGTCTCTCTAACCCTAGCCCTCAACATAACCCTAACCCTAGGTCCAATCCTAACCCTAACCGTCTCTCGAACCTTATCCCTCAACATAATCTTCACCCTAGGGACAATCCTAACCCTGACCATCTCTCTAACCTTAGCCCTCAACATAACCCTAACCCTAGCTCCAATCCTTACCCTAACCGTCTCTCTAACCCTAGCCCTCAACATAACCCTAACCCTAGGTCCAATCCTAACCCTAACCGACTCTCTAACCCTAGCCCTAAACATAACCCTAACCCTAGGTCCAATCCTAACCCTAGCCCTCAACATAACCCTAACCCTAGGTCCAATCCTAACCCTAACCGTCTCTCTAATCCTAGCCCTCAACCTAACCCTAACCCTAGGTCCAATACTAACCCTAACCGTCTCTCTAACCCTAGCCCTCAACCTAACCCTAACCCTACGTCCAATCCTAACCCTAACCGTCTCTCTAATCCTAGCCCTCAACCTAACCCTAACCCTAGGTCCAGTCCTAACCCTAACCGTCTCTCTAACCCTAGCCCTCAACATAACCCTAACCCTAGGTCCAATCCTAACCCTAACCGTTTCTCTGAACTTAGCCCTCAACATAACTCTAAACCTAGTTTCAATCCTAACCCTAACCGTCTCTCAAAACTTAGCCCTCAACATAACCCTAACCCTAGGGACAATCCTAACACTGACCGTCTCTCTAACCCTAGCCCTCAACATAACCCTAACCCTAGGTCCAATCCTAACCCTAACCAACTCTCTAACCCTAGCCCTAAACATAACCCTAACCCTAGGTCTAATCCTAACCCTAGCCCTCAACATAACCCTAACCCTAGGTCCAATCCTCCCCCTTACCGTCTCTCTAACCCTAGCCCTCAACATAATCCTAACCCTAGGTCCAATCCTAACCCTAACCATCTCTCTAACCCTAGCCCTCAACATAACCCTAACCCTACGTCCAATCCTAACCCTAATCGTCTCTCTAACCCTAGCCCTCAACCTAACCCTAACCCTAGGTCCAATCCTAACCCTAACCGTCTCTCTAACCCGAGCCCTCAACCTAACCCTAACCCTAGGTCCAATCCTAACCCTAACCATCTCTCTAAACCTAGCCCTCAACCTAACCCTAACCCTAGGTCCAATCCTAACCCTAACCGTCTCTCTAACCCTAGCCCTCAACCTAAACCTTATCCGACGTCCAATCCTAACCCTAACCGTCTGTCTAACCCTAGCCCTCAACATAACCCTAACCCTATGTCCAATCCTCATCCTACCCGTCTCTCTGAACCTAGCCCTCAACATAACCCTAACCCTAGGTCCAATGCTAACCCTAACCGTCTCTCTAACCCTAGCCCTCAACATACCCCTAACCGTAGGTCTAATCCTAACGCTAACCGTCTCTCTAACCCTAGCCCTCAACCTAACCCTAACCCTAGGTCCAATCCTAACCCTAACCATCTCTCTAATCCTAGCCCTCAACCTAAACCTTATCCGACGTCCAATCCTAACCCTAACCGTCCTTCAACCCTAGCCCTCAACCTAACCCTAACCCTAGGTCCAATCCTAGCACTAACCGTCTCTCTAACCCTAGCCCTCAACATAACCATAACCCTAGGTCCAATCCTAACCCTAACCGTCTCTCTAAGCCTAACCTTCAACATAACCCTAACCCTAGGTCCATTAATAACCCTAACCGTCTCTCTAACCCTAGCCCTCAACCTAACCCTAACCCTAGGTCCAATCCTAACCCTAACCGTCTCTCTAACCTTAGCCATCAACCTAACCCTAACCCTAGGTCCAGTCCTAACCCTAACCGTCTCTCTAACCCTAGCCCTCAACCTAACCCTAACCCTAGGTCCAATCCTAACCCTAACCGTCTCTCTAACCGTAGGCCTCAACATAACCCTAACCCTAGGTCCAATCCTAACCCTAACAGTCTCTCTAACCCTAGCCCTCAACATACCCCTAACCGTAGGTCTAATCCTAACCCTAACCGTCTCTCTGACCCTAGCCCTCAACATAACCCTAACCCTAGGTCCAGTCCTAACCCTAACCTTCTCTCTAACCCTAGCCCTCAAGATAAACCAAACCCTAGGTCCAATCCTAACCCTAACCATCTCTCTAACAGTAGCCCTCAACATAACCCTAACCCTAGGTCCAATCCTAACCCTAACCGTCTTTCTAACCCTACCCCTCAACATAACCCTAACCCTAGGTCCAATCCTAACCATAACCGTCTCTCTAACCCTAGCCCTCAACATAACCTTAACCCTAGGTCCAATCCTAACCCTAAACGTCTTTCTAACCCTACCCCTCAACATAACCCTAACCCTAGGTCCAATCCTAACCCTAACCGTCTCTCTAACCCTAGCCCTCAACCTATCCCTAACCCTAGGTCCAATCCTAACCCTAACAGTCTCTCTAACCCTAGCCCTCAACCTAACCCTAAACCTAGGTCGGATCCTAACCCTAACCGTCTCTCTAACCCTAGCCCTCAACCTAACCCTAACCCTAGGTCCAATCCTAACCCTAACCGTCTCTCTAATCCTAGCCCTCAACCTAACCCTAACCCTAGGTCCAATACTAACCCTAACCGTCTCTCTAACCCTAGCCCTCAACCTAACCCTAACCCTAGGTCCAATCCTAACCCGAAACCGTCTCTCTAACCTTAGCCATCAACCTAACCCTAACCCTAGGTCCAGTCCTAACCCTAACCGTCTCTCTAACCCTCGCCCTCAACCTAACCCTAACCCTAGGTCCAATCCTAACCCTAACCGTCTCTTGAACCTTAGCCCTCAACATAACCCTAACCCTAGGGACAATCCTAACCCTGACCGTCTCTCTAACCCTAGCCCTCAACATAACCCTAACCCTAGGTCCAATCCTAACCCTAACCGACTCTCTAACCCTAGCCCTAAACATAACCCTAACCCTAGGTCCAATCCTAACCATAGCCCTCAACATAACCGTAACCCTAGGTCCAATCCTCCCCCTTACCTTCTCTCTAACCCTAGCCCTCAACATAACCCTAACCCTAGGTCCAATCCAACCCTAACCTTCTCTCTAACCCTAGCCCTCAACATAACCCTAACCCTACGTCCAATCCTAACCCTAACCGTCTCTCTAACCCTAGCCCTCAACTTAACCCTAAACCTTGGTCCAATCCTAACCCTAACCGTCTCTCTAACCCGAGCCGTCAACCTAACCCTAACTCTAGCTCCAATCCTAACCCTAACCATCTCTGTAAACCTAGCCCTCAACGTAACCCTAACCCTAGGTCGAATCCTAACCCTAACCGTCTCTCTAACCCTAGCCCTCAACCTAAACCTTATCCGAGGTCCAATCCTAACCTTAACCGTCTCTCTAACCCTAGCCCTCAACATAACCCTAACCCTATGTCCAATCCTCATCCTACCCGTCTCTCTAACCTTAGCCCTCAACCTAACCCTAACCCTAGGTCCACTTCTAGCACTAACCGTCTCTCTAACCCTAGCCCTCAACATAACCCTAACCCTAGGTCCAATCCTAACCCTAACCGTCACTCTAAACTTAGCCCTCAACATACCCCTAACCCTAGGTCCAATCCTCACCCTAACCGTCCCTCTAACCCTAGCCCTCAACATAACCATAACCCTAGGTCCAATCCTAACCCTAACCGTCTCTCTAACCCTAGCCCTCAACATAACCCTAACCCTAGGTCCAATCCTAACCCTAACCGTCTCTCGAACCTTATCCCTCAACATAATCTTCACCCTAGGGACAATCCTAACCCTGACCATCTCTCTAACCTTAGCCCTCAACATAACCCTAACCCTAGCTCCAATCCTTACCCTAACCGTCTCTCTAACCCTAGCCCTCAACATAACCCTAACCCTAGGTCCAATCCTAACCCTAACCGACTCTCTAACCCTAGCCCTAAACATAACCCTAACCCTAGGTCCAATCCTAACCCTAGCCCTCAACATAACCCTAACCCTAGGTCCAATCCTAACCCTAACCGTCTCTCTAATCCTAGCCCTCAACCTAACCCTAACCCTAGGTCCAATACTAACCCTAACCGTCTCTCTAACCCTAGCCCTCAACCTAACCCTAACCCTAGGTCCAATCCTAACCCGAAACCGTCTCTCTAACCTTAGCCATCAACCTAACCCTAACCCTAGGTCCAGTCCTAACCCTAACCGTCTCTCTAACCCTCGCCCTCAACCTAACCCTAACCCTAGGTCCAATCCTAACCCTAACCGTCTCTTGAACCTTAGCCCTCAACATAACCCTAACCCTAGGGACAATCCTAACCCTGACCGTCTCTCTAACCCTAGCCCTCAACATAACCCTAACCCTAGGTCCAATCCTAACCCTAACCGACTCTCTAACCCTAGCCCTAAACATAACCCTAACCCTAGGTCCAATCCTAACCATAGCCCTCAACATAACCGTAACCCTAGGTCCAATCCTCCCCCTTACCTTCTCTCTAACCCTAGCCCTCAACATAACCCTAACCCTAGGTCCAATCCAACCCTAACCTTCTCTCTAACCCTAGCCCTCAACATAACCCTAACCCTACGTCCAATCCTAACCCTAACCGTCTCTCTAACCCTAGCCCTCAACTTAACCCTAAACCTTGGTCCAATCCTAACCCTAACCGTCTCTCTAACCCGAGCCGTCAACCTAACCCTAACTCTAGCTCCAATCCTAACCCTAACCATCTCTGTAAACCTAGCCCTCAACGTAACCCTAACCCTAGGTCGAATCCTAACCCTAACCGTCTCTCTAACCCTAGCCCTCAACCTAAACCTTATCCGACGTCCAATCCTAACCTTAACCGTCTCTCTAACCCTAGCCCTCAACATAACCCTAACCCTATGTCCAATCCTCATCCTACCCGTCTCTCTAACCTTAGCCCTCAACCTAACCCTAACCCTAGGTCCACTTCTAGCACTAACCGTCTCTCTAACCCTAGCCCTCAACATAACCCTAACCCTAGGTCCAATCCTAACCCTAACCGTCACTCTAAACTTAGCCCTCAACATACCCCTAACCCTAGGTCCAATCCTCACCCTAACCGTCCCTCTAACCCTAGCCCTCAACATAACCATAACCCTAGGTCCAATCCTAACCCTAACCGTCTCTCTAACCCTAGCCCTCAACATAACCCTAACCCTAGGTCCAATCCTAACCCTAACCGTCTCTCGAACCTTATCCCTCAACATAATCTTCACCCTAGGGACAATCCTAACCCTGACCATCTCTCTAACCTTAGCCCTCAACATAACCCTAACCCTAGCTCCAATCCTTACCCTAACCGTCTCTCTAACCCTAGCCCTCAACATAACCCTAACCCTAGGTCCAATCCTAACCCTAACCGACTCTCTAACCCTAGCCCTAAACATAACCCTAACCCTAGGTCCAATCCTAACCCTAGCCCTCAACATAACCCTAACCCTAGGTCCAATCCTCCCCCTTACCGTCTCTCTAACCCTAGCCCTCAACATAACCCTAACCCTAGGTCCAATCCTAACCCTAACCGTCTCTCTAAACATAGCCCTCAACATAACCCTAACCCTAGGTCCAATCCTAACCATAACCGTCTCTCTAACTGTGGCCCTCAACATAACACTAACCCTAGGTCCAATCCTAACCCTAACCGTCTCTCTAACCCTAGCCCTCAATCTAACCCTAACCCTAGGTCCAATCCTAACCCTAACCGTCTCTCTAACCCTAGCCCTCACAATAACTCTAACCCTATGTCCAATCCTCATCCTACCCGTCTCTCTAACCTTACCCTTCACCTAACCCTAACCCTAGGTCCAATTCTAGCACTAACCGTCTCTCTAACCCTAGCCCTCAACATAACCCTAACCCTAGGTCCAATCCTAACCCTAATATCTCTCTAACCATAGCCCTCAACATAACCCTAACCCTAGGTCCAATCCTAACCCTAACCGTCTCTCTAACCCTACCCCTCAACATAACCCTAACCCTAGGTCCAATCCTAACCCTAACCGTCTCTCTAAACCTATCCCTCAACCTAACCCTAACCCTAGGTCCAATCCTAACCCCAACCGTCTCTCTAACCCTAGCCCTCAACATAACCCTAACCCTGGGTCCAATCCTAAACCTAACCGACTCTCTGAACCTAGCCCTCAACATAACCCTAACCCTAGGTACAATCCTAACCCTAACCGTCTCCTGAACCTTAGCCCTCAACATAACCCTAACCCTAGGGACAATCCTAACCCTGACCGTCTCTCTAACCCTAGCCCTCAACATAACCATAACCCTAGGTCCAATCCTAACCCTAACCGGCTCTCTAACCCTAGCCCTCAACATAACCCTAACCCTAGGTCCAATCCTAACCCTAACCGTCTCCTGAACCTTAGCCCTCAACATAACCCTAACCCTGGGGACAATCCTAACCCTGACCGTCTCTCTAACCCTAGCCCTCAACATAACCATAACCCTATGTCCAATCCTAACCCTAACCGACTCTCTGAACCTAGCCCTCAACATAACCCTAACCCTAGGTCCAATCCTAACCCTAACCGTCTCCTGAACCTTAGCCTTCAACATAATCCTAACCCTAGGGACAATCCTAACCCTAACCGACTCTCTAACACTAGCCCTAAACATAACCCTAACCCTTGGTCCAATCCTAACCCTAGCCCTCAACATAACCATAACCCTAGGTCCAATCCTCCCCCTACCATCTCTCTAACCCTAGCCCTCAACATAACCCTAACCCTAGGTCCAATCCTAACCCTAACCGTCTCTCTAACCCTAGCCCTCAACATAACCCTAACCCTACCTCCAATCCTAACCTTAACCGTCTCTCTAACCCTACCCCTCAACCTAACCCTAACCCTAGGTTCAATCAAAACCCTAACCGTCTCTCTAACCCGAGCCCTCAACCTAAACCTTATCAAACATCCAATCCAAGCCCTAACCGTCTCTCTAACCCTATCCCTCAACATAACCCTAACCCTATGTCCAATCCTCATCCTACCCGTCTCTCTAACCTTAGCCCTCAACCTAACCCTAACCCTAGGTCCAATTCTAGCACTAACCGTCTCTCTAACCCTAGCCCTCAACATAACCCTAACCCTAGGTCCAATCCTAACCCTAACCGTATCTCTAAACCTAGCCCTCAACATAACCCTAACCCTAGGTCCAATCCTAACCCTAACCGTCCCTCTAACCCTAGCCATCAACATAACCCTAACCCTAGCTCCAATCCTAAACCTAACCGACTCTCTAACCCTAGCCCTAAACATAACCCTAACCCTAGGTCCTATCCTAACCCTAGCCCTCAACATAACCCTAACCCTAGGTCCAATCCTCCCCCTTTCCGTCTCTCTAACCCTAGCCCTCAACATAACCCTAACCCTAGGTCCAATCCTAACCCTAATATCTCTCTAACCATAGCCCTCAACATAACCCTAACCCTAGGTCCAATCCTAACCCTAACCGTCTCTCTAACCCTACCCCTCAACATAACCCTATCCCTAGGTCCAATCCTAACCCTAACCGTCTGTCTAAACCTATCCCTCAACCTAACCCTAACCCTAGGTCCAATCCTAACCCTAACCGTCTCTCTAACCCTAGCCCTCAACCTAACCCTAACCCTAGGTCCAATCCTAACCCGAACCGTCTCTCTAACCCTAGCCCTCAACCTAACCCTAACCCTAGGTCCAATCCTAACCCTAACCGTCTCTCTAACCCTAGCCCTCAACCTAAACCTTATCCGACGTCCAATCCTAACCCTAACTGTCTCTCTAACCTTAGCCCTCAACATAACCCTAACCCTATGTCCAATCCTCATCCTAACCGTCTCTCTAACCCTAGCCCTCAACATAACCATAACCCTAGGTCCAATCCTAACCCTAACCGTCTCTCTAACCCTAGCCCTCAACCTAACCCTAACCCTAGGTCCAATCCTAACCCTAACCGTCTCTCTAACCCTAGCCCTCAACCTAACCCTAACCCTAGGTCCAATCCTAACCCTAACCGTCTCTCTAACCCGAGCCCTCGACCTAACACTAACCCTAGGTCCAATCCTAACCCTAACCATCTCTCTAACCCTAGCCCTCAACCTAACCCTAACCCTAGGTCCAATCCTAACCCTAACCGTCTCTCTAACCCTAGCCCTCAACCTAAACCTTATTGGACGTCCAATCCTAACCCTAACCGTCTCTCTAACCCAGCCCTCAACATAACCCTAACCCTATGTCCAATCCTCATCCTACCCGTCTCTCTAACCTTAGCCCTCAACCTAACCCTAACCCTAGGTCCAATTCTAGCACTAACCGTCTCTCTAACCCTAGCCCTCAACATAACCCTAACCCTAGGTCCAATCCTAACCCTAACCGTCTCTCTAACCCAAGCCCTCAACATAAACCTAACCCTAGGTCCAATCCTAACCCTAACCGTCCCTCTAACCCTAGCCCTCAACATAACCCTAACCCTAGGACCAATCCTAACCCTAACCGTCTCTCTAAACCTAGCCCTCAACCTAACCCTAACCCCAGGTCCAATCCTAACCCTAACCGTCTCTCTAACCCTAGCCCTCAACCTAACATTAACCGTAGGTCCAATCCTAAACCAAACCGTCTCTCTGAACCTAGCCGTCAACATAACCCTAACCCTAGGTCCAATCCTAACCCGAACCGTCTCTCGAACCTTAGCCCTCAACATAACCCTAACCCTAGGGACAATCCTAACCCTGACCGTCTCTCTAACCCTAGCCCTCAACATAACCCTAAACCTAGCTCCAATCCTAACCCTAACCGTCTCTCTAACCCTAGCCCTCAACATAACCCTAACCCTAGGTCCAATCCTAACCCTAACCGACTCTCTAACCCTAGCCCTAAACATAACCCTAACCCTAGGTCCAATCCTAACCCTAGCCCTCAACATAACCCTAACCCTAGGTCCAATCCTCCCCCTTACCTTCTCTCTAACCCTAGCCCTCAACATAATCCTAACCCTAAGTCCAATCCTAACCCTAACCGTCTCTCTAACCCTAGCCCTCAACATAACCGTAACCCTACGTCCAATCCTAACCCTAACCGTCTCTCTAACCGTAGCCCTCAACCTAACCCTAACCCTAGGTCGAATCCTAACCCTAACCGACTCTCTGAACCTAGCCCTCAACATAACCCTAACCCTAGGTCCAATCCTAACCCTAACCGTCTCCTGAACCTTAGCCCTCAACATAACCCTAACCCTAGGGACAATCCTAACCCTGACCGTCTCTCTAACCCTAGCCCTCAACATAACCCTAACCCTAGGTCCAATCCTAACCCTAACCGTCTCTCGAGCCTTAGCCCTCAACATAACCCTAACCCTAGGGACAATCCTAACCCTGACCGTCTCTCTAACCCTAGCCCTCAACATAACCCTTACCCTAGGTCCAATCCTAACCCTAACCGTCTCTCTAACCCTAGCCCTCAACATAACCCTAACCCTAGGTCCAATCCTAACCCTAAACGACTCTCTAACCCTAGCCCTAAACATAACTCGAACCCTAGGTCCAATCCTAACCCTAGCCCTCAACATAACCCTAACCCTAGGTCCAATCCTCCCCCTTACCGTCTCTCTAACCCTAGCCCTCAACATAACCCTAACCCTAGGTCCAACCCTAACCCTAACCGTCTCTCTAACCCTAGCCCTCAACATAACCGTAACCCTACGTCCAATCCTAACCCTAACCGTCTCTCTAACCGTAGCCCTCAACCTAACCCTAACCCTAGGTCGAATCCTAACCCTAACCGACTCTCTGAACCTAGCCCTCAACATAACCCTAACCCTAGGTCCAATCCTAACCCTAACCGTCTCCTGAACCTTAGCCCTCAACATAACCCTAACCCTAGGGACAATCCTAACCCTAACCGACTCTCTAACCCTAGCCCTAAACATAACCCTAACCCTTGGTCCAATCCTAACCCTAGCCCTCAACATAACCATAACCCTAGGTCCAATCCTGCCCCTACCGTCGCTCTAACCCTAGCCCTCAACATAACCCTAACCCTAAGTCCAATCCTAACCCTAACCGTCTCTCTAACCCTAGCCCTCAACATAACCCTAACCCTACCTCCAATCCTAACCTTAACCGTCTCTCTAACCCTAGCCCTCCACCTAACCCTAACCCTAGGTCCAATCCTTCCCCTACCGTCTCTCTAACCCTAGCCCTCAACATAACCCTAACCCTATGTCCAATCCTCATCCTACCCGTCTCTCTAACCTTAGCCCTCAACCTAACCCTAACCCTAGGTCCAATTCTAGCACTAACCGTCTCTCTAAACCTAGCCCTCAACATAACCCTAACCCTAGGTCCAATCCTAACCCTAACCGTCTCTCTAACCCTAGCCCTCAACATAACCCTAACCCTAGGTCCAATCCTAACCCTAACCGTCCCTATAACCCTAGCCCTCAACATAACCCTAACCCTAGCTCCAATCCTAACCCTAATCGACTCTCTAACCCTAGCCCTAAACATAACCCTAACCCTAGGTCCAATCCTAACCCTAGCCCTCAACATAACCCTAACCCTAGGTCCAATCCTCCCCCTTTCCGTCTCTCTAACCCTAGCCCTCAACATAACCCTAACCCTAGGTCCAATCCTAACCCTAATATCTCTCTAACCTTAGCCCTCAACATAACCCTAACCCTAGGTCCAATCCTAATCATAACCGTCACTCTAACCCTAGCTCTCAACATAATCCTAACCCTAGGTCCAATCCTAACCCTAACCGTCTCTCTAACCCTACCCCTCAACATAACCCTAACCCTAGATCCAATCCTAACCCTAACCGTCTCTCTAAACCTATCCCTCAACCTAACTCTAACCCTAGGTCCAATCCTAACCCTAACCGTCTCTCTAACCCTAGCCCTCAACCTAACCCTAACCCTAGGTCCAATCCTAACCCGAACTGTCTCTCTAACCCTAGCCCTCAACCTAACCCTAACCCTAGGTCAAATGCTAACCCTAACTGTCTCTCTAACCCTAGCCCTCAACCTAACCCTAACCCTAGGTCCAATCCTAACCCTAACCGTCTCTCTAACCGGAGCCCTCGACCTAACACTAACCCTAGGTCCAATCCTAACCCTAACCATCTCTCTAACCCTAGCGCTCAACCTAACCCTAACCCTAGGTCCAATCCTAACCCTAACCGTCTCTCTAACCCTAGCCCTCAACCTAAACCTTATCCGACGTCCAATCCTAACCCTAACAGTCTCTCTAACCCTAGCCCTCAACATAACCCTAACCCTATGTCCAATCCTCATCCTACCCGTCTCTCTAACCTTAGCCCTCAACCTAACCCTAACCCTAGGTCCAATTCCAGCACTAACCGTCTCTCTAACCCTAGCCCTCAACATAACCCTAACCCTAGGTCCAATCCTAACCCTAACCGTCTCTCTAACCCTAGCCCTCAACATAAACCTAACCCTAGGTCCAATCCTAACCCTAACCTTCCCTCTAACCCTAGCCCTCAACATAACCCTAACCCTAGGACCAATCCTAACCCTAACCGTCTCTCTAACCCTAGCCCTCAACCTAACCCTAACCCTACGTCCAATCCTAACCCTAATCGTCTCTCTAACCCTAGCCCTCAACATAACACTAACCCTAGGTCCAATCCTAACCCTAACCGTCTCTCTAACCCTAGCCCTCAACATAACCCTAACCCTAGGTCCAATCCTAACCCTAACCGTCTCTCTGAACCTAGCCCTCAACATAACCCTAACCCTAGGTCCAATCCTAACCCTAACCGTCTCTCGAACCTTAGCCCTCAACATAACCCTAACCCTAGGGACAATTCTAACCCTGACCGTCTCTCTAACCCTAGCCCTCAACATAACCCTTACCCTAGGTCCAATCCTAACCCTAACCGTCTCTCTAACCCTAGCCCTCAACATAACCCTAACCCTAGGTGCAATCCTAACCCTAACCGACTCTCTAACCCTAGCCCTAAACATAACCCTAACCCTAGGTCCAATCCTAACCCTAGCCCTCCACATAACCCTAACCCTAGGTCCAGTCCTCCCCCTTACCGTCTCTCTAACCCTAGCCCTCAACATAACCCTAACCCTAGGTCCAATCCTAACCCTAACCGTCTCTCTAACCCTAGCCCTCAACATAACCGTAACCCTACGTCCAATCCTAACCCTTACCGTCTCTCTAACCGTAGCCCTCAACCTAACCCTAACCCTAGGTCGAATCCTAACCCTAACCGTCTCTCTAACCCTCGCCGTCAACCTAACCCTAACCTTAGGTCCAATACTAACCCTAACCATCTCTCTAACCCTAGCCCTCAACCTAACCCTAACCCTAGGTCCAATCCTAACCCTAACCGTCTCTCTAACCCAAGCCCTCAACCTAACCCTAACCCTAGGTCCAATCCTAACCCTAACCATCTCTCTAACCCTAGCCCTCAACCTAACCCTAACCCTAGGTCCAATCCTAACCCTAACCGTCTCTCTAACCCTAGCCGTCAACATAACCCTAACCCTATGTCCAATCCTCGTCCTACCCGTCTCTCTAACCTTAGCCCTCAACCTAACCCTAACCCTAGGTCCAATCCTAACCCTAACCATCTCTCTAACCCTAGCCCTCAACCTAACCCTAACCCTAGGACCAATCCTAACCCTAACCGTCTCTCTAACCCTAGCCCTCAACATAACCCTAAACCTAGGTCCAATCCTAACCCTAACAGTCTCTCTAACCCTAGCCCTCAACATTACCCTAACCCGAGGTCCAATCCTAACCCTAACCATCCCTCTAACCCTAGCCCTCAACATAACCCTAACCCTAGGTCCAATCCTAACCCTAACCGTCTCTCTAACCCGTGCCCTCAACCTAACCCTACCCCTAGGTCCAATCCTAACCCTAACCATCTCTCTAACCCTAGCCCTCAACCTAACCCTAACCCTAGGACCAATCCTAACCCTAACCGTCTCTCTAACCCTAGCCCTCAACATAACCCTAAACCTAGGTCCAATCCTAACCCTAATAGTCTCTCTAACCCTAGCCCTCAACATTACCCTAACCCGAGGTCCAATCCTAACCCTAACCATCCCTCTAACCCTAGCCCTCAACATAACCCTAACCCTAGGTCCAATCCTAAACCTAACCGTCTCTCTAACCCTAGCCCTCAACCTAACCCTAACCCTACGTCCAATCCTAACCCTAACCGACTCTCTAACCCTTGCCCTAAACATAACCCTAACCCTAGGTCCAATCCTAACCCTAGCCCTCAACATAACCCTAACCCTAGGTCCAATCCTCCCCCTTACCGTCTCTCTAACCCTAGCCCTCAACATAATCCTATCCCTAGGTCCAATCCTAACCCTAACCATCTCTCTAACCCTAGCCCTCAACATAACCCTAACCCTACGTCCAATCCTAACCCTAATCGTCTCTCTAACCCTAGCCCTCAACCTAACCCTAACCCTAGGTCCAATCCTAACCCTAACCGTCTCTCTAAACTTAGCCCTCAACCTAACCCTAACCCTGGGTTCAATTCTAGCACTAACCGTCTCTCTAACCCTAGCCCTCAACATAACCCTAACACTAGGTCCAATCCTAACCCTAACCGTCCCTCTAACCCTAGCCCTCAACATAACCCTAACCCAAGGTCCAATCCTAACCCTAACCGTCTCTCTAACACTAGCCCTCAACCTAACCCTAACTCTACGTCCAATCCTAACCCTAACCGTCTCTCTAAACCTATCCCTCAACCTAACTCTAACCCTAGGTCCAATCCTAACCCTAACCGTCTCTCTAACCCTAGCCCTCAACCTAACCCTAACCCTAGGTCCAATCCTAACCCGAACTGTCTCTCTAACCCTAGCCCTCAACCTAACCCTAACCCTAGGTCAAATCCTAACCCTAACTGTCTCTCTAACCCTAGCCCTCAACCTAACCCTAACCCTAGGTCCAATCCTAACCCTAACCGTCTCTCTAACCGGAGCCCTCGACCTAACACTAACCCTACGTCCAATCCTAACCCTAACCATCTCTCTAACCCTAGCGCTCAACCTAACCC
Source organism: Miniopterus schreibersii (assembly GCF_964146895.1). Taxonomy (NCBI): domain Eukaryota; kingdom Metazoa; phylum Chordata; class Mammalia; order Chiroptera; family Miniopteridae; genus Miniopterus; species Miniopterus schreibersii. The sequence continues at coordinate 48,307 of NW_027669732.1, read as the reverse complement.
TAACCCTAGGTCCAATCCTAACCCTAACCATCTCTCTAACCCTAGCCCTCAACCTAAACCTTATCCGACGTCCAATCCTAACCCTAACCGTCTCTCTAACCCTAGCCCTCAACATAACCCTAACCCTATGTCCAATCCTCATCCTACCCGTCTCTCTAACCTTAGCCCTCAACCTAACCCTAACCCTAGGTCCAATTCCAGCACTAACCGTCTCTCTAAACCTAGCCCTCAACATAACCCTAACCCTAGGTCCAATCCTAACCCTAACCTTCCCTCTAACCCTAGCCCTCAACATAACCCTAACCCTAGGACCAATCCTAACCCTAACCGTCTCTCTAACCCTAGCCCTCAACCTAACCCTAACCCTACGTCCAATCCTAACCCTAATCGTCTCTCTAACCCTAGCCCTCAACATAACACTAACCCTAGGTCCAATCCTAACCCTAACCGTCTCTCTAACCCTAGCCCTCAACATAACCCTAACCCTAGGTCCAATCCTAACCCTAACCGTCTCTCTGAACCTAGCCCTCAACATAACCCTAACCCTAGGTCCAATCCTAACCCTAACCGTCTCTCGAACCTTAGCCCTCAACATAACCCTAACCCTAGGGACAATTCTAACCCTGACCGTCTCTCTAACCCTAGCCCTCAACATAACCCTAACCCTAGGTCCAATCCTAACCCTAACCGTCTCTCTAACCCTAGCCCTCAACATAACCCTAACCCTAGGTGCAATCCTAACCCTAACCGACTCTCTAACCCTAGCCCTAAACATAACCCTAACCCTAGGTCCAATCCTAACCCTAGCCCTCCACATAACCCTAACCCTAGGTCCAATCCTCCCCCTTACCGTCTCTAACCCTAGCCCTCAACATAACCCTAACCCTAGGTCCAATCCTAACCCTAACCGTCTCTCTAACCCTAGCCCTCAACATAACCGTAACCCTACGTCCAATCCTAACCCTTACCGTCTCTCTAACCGTAGCCCTCAACCTAACCCTAACCCTAGGTCGAATCCTAACCCTAACCGTCTCTCTAACCCTCGCCGTCAACCTAACCCTAACCCTAGGTCCAATACTAACCCTAACCATCTCTCTAACCCTAGCCCTCAACCTAACCCTAACCCTAGGTCCAATCCTAACCCTAACCGTCTCTCTAACCCGAGCCCTCAACCTAACCCTAACCCTAGGTCCAATCCTAACCCTAACCATCTCTCTAACCCTAGCCCTCAACCTAACCCTAACCCTAGGTCCAATCCTAACCCTAACCGTCTCTCTAACCCTAGCCGTCAACATAACCCTAACCCTATGTCCAATCCTCGTCCTCCCCGTCTCTCTAACCTTAGCCCTCAACCTAACCCTAACCCTAGGTCCAATTCTAGCACTAACCGTCTCTCTAACCCTAGCCCTCAACATAACCCTAACCCTAGGTCCAATCCTAACCCTAACCGTCTCTCTAACCCTAGCCCTCAACATAACCCTAAACCTAGGTCCAATCCTAACCCTAACAGTCTCTCTAACCCTAGCCCTCAACATTACCCTAACCCGAGGTCCAATCCTAACCCTAACCATCCCTCTAACCCTAGCCCTCAACATAACCCTAACCCTAGGTCCAATCCTAAACCTAACCGTCTCTCTAACCCTAGCCCTCAACCTAACCCTAACCCTACGTCCAATCCTAACCCTAACCGACTCTCTAACCCTTGCCCTAAACATAACCCTAACCCTAGGTCCAATCCTAACCCTAGCCCTCAACATAACCCTAACCCTAGGTCCAATCCTCCCCCTTACCGTCTCTCTAACCCTAGCCCTCAACATAATCCTAACCCTAGGTCCAATCCTAACCCTAACCATCTCTCTAACCCTAGCCCTCAACATAACCCTAACCCTACGTCCAATCCTAACCCTAATCGTCTCTCTAACCCTAGCCCTCAACCTAACCCAAACCCTAGGTCCAATCCTAACCCTAACCGTCTCTCTAAACTTAGCCCTCAACCTAACCCTAACCCTGGGTTCAATTCTAGCACTAACCGTCTCTCTAACCCTAGCCCTCAACATAACCCTAACACTAGGTCCAATCCTAACCCTAACCGTCCCTCTAACCCTAGGCCTCAACATAACCCTAACCCAAGGTCCAATCCTAACCCTAACCGTCTCTCTAACACTAGCCCTCAACCTAACCCTAACTCTACGTCCAATCCTAACCCTAACCGTCTCTCTAATCCTAGCCCTCAACCTAACCCTAACCCTAGGTCCAATCCTAACCCTAACCGTCTCACTAACCCTAGCCCTCAACATAACCCTAACCCTAGGTCCAATCCTAATCCTAACCGTCTCTCTGAACCTAGCCCTCAACATAACCCTAACCCTAGGTCCAATCCTAACCCTAACCGTCTCTCTAACCCTAGCCCTCAACATACCCCTAACCGTAGGTCTAATCCTAACCCTAACCGTCTCTCTAACCTTAGCCCTCAACCTAACCCTAACCCTAGGTCCAATCCTAACCCTAACCATCTCTCTAATCCTAACCCTCAACCTAAACCTTATCCGACGTCCAATCCTAACCCTAACCGTCCTTCTAACCCTAGCCCTCAACCGAACCCTAACCCTTGGTCCAATCCTAACCCTAACCATCTCTCTAATCCTAGCCCTCAACCTAAACCTTATCCGACGTCCAATCCTAAACCTAACCTTCTCTCTAACCCTAGCCCTCAACATAACCCTAACCCTATGTCCAATACTCATCCTACCCGTCTCTCTAACCTTAGCCCTCAACCTAACACTAACCCTAGGTCCAATCCTAGCACTAACCGTCTCTCTATCCCTAGCCCTCAACCTAACCCTAACCCTAGGTCCAATCCTAACCCTAACCGTCTCTCTAACCCTAGCCATCAACCTAACCCTAACCCTAGGTCCAATCCTAAACCTAACCGTCTCTCTAACCCTAGCCCTGAACCTAACCCTAACCCTAGGTCCAATCCTAACCCTAACCGTCTCTCTAACCCTACCCCTCAACATAACCCTAACCCTATGTCCAATCCTCATCCTACCCGTCTCTCTAACCTTAGCCCTCAACCTAACCCTAACCGTAGGTCCAATTCTAGCACTAACCGTCTCTCTAACCCTAGCCCTCAACATAACCCTAACCCTAGGTCCAATCCTAACCCTAACCGTCTCTCTAGCCCTAGGCCTCAACATAACCCTAACCCTAGATCCAATCCTAACCCTAACCGTCCCTGTAACACTAGCCCTCAACATAACCCTAACCCTAGGGCCAATACTAACCCTGACCGTCTCTCTAACCCTACCCCTCAACATAACCCTAACCCTAGGTCCAATCCTAACCATAACCGTCTCTCTAACCCTAGCCCTCAACATAACATTAACCCTAGGTCCAATCCTAACCCTAACCGTCTTTCTAACCCTACCCCTCAACATAACCCTAACCCTAGGTCCAATCCTAACCCTAACCGTCTCTCTAACCCTAGCCCTCAACCTATCCCTAACCCTAGGTCCAATCCTAACCCTAACTGTCTCTCTAACCCTAGCCCTCAACCTAACCCTAAACCTAGGTCGGATCCTAACCCTAACCGTCTCTCTAACCCTAGCCCTCAACCTAACCCTAACCCTAGGTCCAATCCTAACCCTAACCGTCTCTCTAATCCTAGCCCTCAACCTAACCCTAACCCTAGGTCCAATACTAACCCTAACCGTCTCTCTAACCCTAGCCCACAACCTAACCCTAACCCTAGATCCAATCCTAACCCTAATCGTCTCTATAACCCTCGCCCTCAACCTAACCCTAACCCTAGGTCCAATCCTAACCCTAACCGTCTCTCTGAACCTAGCCCTCAACATAACCCTAACCCTAGGTCCAATCCTAACCCTAACCGTCTCTTGAACCTTAGCCCTCAACTTCACCCTAACCCTAGGGACAATCCTAACCCTGACCGTCTCTCTAACCCTAGCCCTCAACATAACCCTAACCCTAGGTCCAATCCTAACCCTAACCGTCTCTCTAACCCTAGTCCTCAATATAACCCTAACCCTAGGTCCAATCATAACCCTAACCGACTCTCTAACCCTAGCCCTAAACATAACCCTAACCCTAGGTCCAATCCTAACCATAGCCCTCAACATAACCGTAACCCTAGGTCCAATCCTCCCCCTTACCGTCTCTCTAACCCTAGCCCTCAACATAACCCTAACCCTAGGTCCAATCCAACCCTAACCTTCTCTCTAACCCTAGCCCTCAACATAACCCTAACCCTACGTCCAATCCTAACCCTAACCGTCTCTCTAACCCTAGCCCTCAACCTAACCCTAAACCTTGGTCCAATCCTAACCCTAACCGTCTCTCTAACCCGAGCCGTCAACCTAACCCTAACCCTAGCTCCAATCCTAACCCTAACCATCTCTGTAAACCTAGCCCTCAACGTAACCCTAACCCTAGGTCGAATCCTAACCCTAACCGTCTCTCTAACCCTAGCCCTCAACATAACCCTAACCCTATGTCCAATCCTCATCCTACCCGTCTCTCTAACCTTAGCCCTCAACCTAACCCTAACCCTAGGTCCACTTCTAGCACTAACCGTCTCTCTAACCCTAGCCCTCAACATAACCCTAACCCTAGGTCCAATCCTAACCCTAACCGTCACTCTAAACCTAGCCCTCAACATACCCCTAACCCTAGGTCCAGTCCTCACCCTAACCGTCCCTCTAACCCTAGCCCTCAACATAACCATAACCCTAGGTCCAATCCTAACCCTAACCGTCTCTCTAACCCTAGCCCTCAACATAACCCTAACCCTAGGTCCAATCCTAACTCTAACCGTCTCTCGAACCTTATCCCTCAACATAACCTTAACCCTAGGGACAATCCTAACCCTGACCATCTCTCTAACCTTAGCCCTCAACATAACCCTAACACTAGCTCCAATCCTTACCCTAACCGTCTCTCTAACCCTAGCCCTCAACATAACCCTAACCCTAGGTCCAATCCTAACCCTAACCGACTCTCTAACCCTAGCCCTAAACATAACCCTAACCCTAGGTCCAATCCTAACCCTAGCCCTCAACATAACCCTAACCCTAGGTCCAATCCTCCCCCTTACCGTCTCTCTAACCCTAGCCCTCAACATAACCCTAACCCTAGGTCCAATCCTAACCCTAACCGTCTCTCTAAACATAGCCCTCAACATAACCCTAACCCTAGGTCCAATCCTAACCATAACCGTCTCTCTAACTGTGGCCCTCAACATAACACTAACCCTAGGTCCAATCCTAACCCTAACCGTCTCTCTAACCCTAGCCCTCAAACTAACCCTAACCCTAGGTCCAATCCTAACCCTAACCGTCTCTCTAACCCTAGCCCTCACAATAACTCTAACCCTATGTCCAATCCTCATCCTACCCGTCTCTCTAACCTTACCCTTCACCTAACCCTAACCCTAGGTCCAATTCTAGCACTAACCGTCTCTCTAACCCTAGCCCTCAACATAACCCTAACCCTAGGTCCAATCCTAACCCTAACCGTCCCTCTAACCCTAGCCCTCAACCTAACCCTAACCCTAGGTCCAATCCTAACCCCAACCGTCTCTCTAACCCTAGCCCTCAACATAACCCTAACCCTGGGTCCAATCCTAACCCTAACCGACTCTCTGAACCTAGCCCTCAACATAACCCTAACCCTAGGTACAATCCTAACCCTAACCGTATCCTGAACCTTAGCCCTCAACGTAACCCTAACCCTAGGGACAATCCTAACCCTGACCGTCTCTCTAACCCTAGCCCTCAACATAACCATAACCCTAGGTCCAATCCTAACCCTAACCGGCTCTCTAACCCTAGCCCTCAACATAACCCTAACCCTAGGTCCAATCCTAACCCTAACCGTCTCCTGAACCTTAGCCCTCAACATAACCCTAACCCTACGGACAATCCTAACCCTGACCGTCTCTCTAACCCTAGCCCTCAACATAACCATAACCCTATGTCCAATCCTAACCCTAACCGACTCTCTGAACCTAGCCCTCAACATAACCCTAACCCTAGGTCCAATCCTAACCCTAACCGTCTCCTGAACCTTAGCCTTCAACATAACCCTAACCCTAGGGACAATGCTAACCCTAACCGACTCTCTAACCCTAGCCCTAAACATAACCCTAACCCTTGGTCCAATCCTAACCCTAGCCCTCAACATAACCATAACCCTAGGTCCAATCCTCCCCCTACCATCTCTCTAACCCTAGCCCTCAACATAACCCTAACCCTAGGTCCAATCCTAACCCTAACCGTCTCTCTAACCCTAGCCCTCAACATAACCCTAACCCTACCTCCAATCCTAACCTTAACCGTCTCTCTAACCCTACCCCTCAACCTAACCCTAACCCTAGGTTCAATCAAAACCCTAACCGTCTCTCTAACCCGAGCCCTCAACCTAAACCTTATCAAACGTCCAATCCTAGCCCTAACCGTCTCTCTAACCCTATCCCTCAACATAACCCTAACCCTATGTCCAATCCTCATCCTACCGGTCTCTCTAACCTTAGCCCTCAACCTAACCCTAACCCTAGGTCCAATTCTAGCACTAACCGTCTCTCTAACCCTAGCCCTCAACATAACCCTAACCCTAGGTCCAATCCTAACCCTAACCGTATCTCTAACCCTAGCCCTCAACATAACCCTAACCCTAGGTCCAATCCTAACCCTAACCGTCCCTCTAACCCTAGCCATCAACACAACCCTAACCCTAGCTCCAATCCTAAACCTAACCGACTCTCTAACCCTAGCCCTAAACATAACCCTAACCCTAGGTCCTATCCTAACCCTAGCCCTCAACATAACCCTAACCCTAGGTCCAATCCTCCCCCTTTCCGTCTCTCTAACCCTAGCCCTCAACATAACCCTAACCCTAGGTCCAATCCTAACCCTAATATCTCTCTAACCATAGCCCTCAACATAACCCTAACCCTAGGTCCAATCCTAACCCTAACCGTCTCTCTAACCCTACCCCTCAACATAACCCTATCCCTAGGTCCAATCCTAACCCTAACCGTCTCTCTAAACCTATCCCTCAACCTAACCCTAACCCTAGGTCCAATCCTAACCCTAACCGTCTCTCTAAACCTAGCCCTCAACCTAACCCTAACCCTAGGTCCAATCCTAACCCGAACCGTCTCTCTAACCCTAGCCCTCAACCTAACCCTAACCCTAGGTCCAATCCTAACCCTAACCGTCTCTCTAACCCTAGCCCTCAACCTAAACCTTATCCGACGTCCAATCCTAACCCTAACTGTCTCTCTAACCTTAGCCCTCAACATAACCCTAACCCTATGTCCAATCCTCATCCTAACCGTCTCTCTAACCCTAGCCCTCAACATAACCATAACCGTAGGTCCAATCCTAACCCTAACCGTCTCTCTAACCCTAGCCCTCAACCTAACCCTAACCCTAGGTCCAATCCTAACCCTAACCGTCTCTCTAACCCTAGCCCTCAACCTAACCCTAACCCTAGGTCCAATCCTAACCCTAACCGTCTCTCTAACCCGAGCCCTCGACCTAACACTAACCCTGGGTCCAATCCTAACCCTAACCATCTCTCTAACCCTAGCCCTCAACCTAACCCTAACCCTAGGTCCAATCCTAACCCTAACCGTCTCTCTAACCCTAGCCCTCAACCTAAACCTTATTGGACGTCCAATCCTAACCCTAACCGTCTCTCTAACCCTAGCCCTCAACATAACCCTAACCCTATGTCCAATCCTCATCCTACCCGTCTCTCTAACCTTAGCCCTCAACCTAACCCTAACCCTAGGTCCAATTCTAGCACTAACCGTCTCTCTAACCCTAGCCCTCAACATAACCCTAACACTAGGTCCAATCCTAACCCTAACCGTCTCTCTAACCCAAGCCCTCAACATAAACCTAACCCTAGGTCCAATCCTAACCCTAACCGTCCCTCTAACCCTAGCCCTCAACATAACCCTAACCCTAGGTCCAATCCTCACCCTAACCGTCTCTCTAACCCTAGCCCTCAACATAACCCTAACCCTAGGTCCAATCCTCACCCTAACCGTCTCTCTAACCCTAGCCCTCAATATAACCCTAACCCTAGCTCCAATCCTAACCCTAACCGTCTCTGTAACCCTCCCCTCAACCTAAGCATAACCCTAGGTCCAATCCTAACCCTAACCGTCTCTCTAACCCTAGCCCTCAACATAACCCTAACCCTAGGTCCAATCGTAACCCTAACCGTCTCTCTAACCCTAGCCCTCAACATAACCCTAACCCTAGGTCCAATCCTCTCCCTACCCGTCTCTCTAACCATAGCCCTCAACATAATCCTAACCCTAGGTCCAATCCTAACCCTAACCGTCTCTCTAACCCTAGCTCTCAATATAACCCTAACCCTAGGTCCAATCCTCACCCTAACCGTCACTCTAACCCTAGCCCTCAACATAACCCTAACCCTAGGTCCAATCCTCACCCTAATTGTCTCTCTAAACCTAGCCCTCAACATAACCCTAACCCTAGGTCCAATACTAACCCTAACCCTCTCTCTATCCTTAGCCCTCAACCGAACCCTAACCCTAGGTCCAATCCTAACCCTAACCGTCTCTCTAACCCTAACCCTCAACATAACCCTAACCCTAGGTCCATTCCTAACACTAACCATCTCTCTAACCCTAGCCCTCAACATAACCCTAACCCTAGATCCAATCATAACCCTAACCGTCTCTCTAACGCTAGCCCTCAACATAACCCTAACCCTAGGTCCAATCCTAACCCTAACCGTCTCTCTAACCCTAGCCCTCAACATAACCCTAACCCTAGGTCCAATCCTCACCCTAACCGTCTCTCTAACCCTAGCACTCAACATAACCCTAACCCTATGTCCAATCCTCACCCTAACCGTCTCTCTAACCCTAGCCCTCAACATAACCCTAACCCTTGGTCCAATCCTCACCCTAACCGTCTCGCTAACCCTAGCCCTCAACATAACCCTAACCCTAGGTCCAATCCTAACCCTAACCGTCTCTCTAACCCTAGCCCTCAACATAACCCTAACCCTAGGTCCAATCCTAACCCTGACCGTCTCTCTAACCCTAGCCCTCAACATAACCCTAACCCTAGGTCCAATCCTAACCCTGACCGTCTCTCTAACCCTAGCCCTCAATATAACCCTAACCTTAGGTCCAATCCTCACCCTAACCCTAACCGTCTCTCTAACCCTAGCCCTCAATATAACCCAAACCCTAGGTCCAATCCTAACCCTAACCCTAACCGTCTCTCTAACCCTAGCCCTCAATATAACCCTAACCCTAGGTCCAATCCTCTCCCTAACCGTCTCTCTAAACCTAGCCCTCAACATAACCCTAACCCTAGGTCCAATCCTCACCCTAACCGTCTCTCTAACCCTAGCCCTCAACATAACCCTAACCCTAGGTCCAATCCTAACCCTGACCGTCTCTCTAACCCTAGCCCTCAACATAACCCTAACCCTAGGTCCAATCCTAACCCTGACCGTCTCTCTAACCCTAGCCCTCAATATAACCCTAACCTTAGGTCCAATCCTCACCCTAACCGTCTCTCTAACCCTAGCCCTCAACAAAACAGTAACCCTAGGTCCAATCCTCCCCCTAACCGTCTCTCTAACCCTAGCCCTCAACATAACCCTAACCCTAGGTCCAATCCTCACCCTAACCGTCTCTCTAACCCTAGCCCTCAACATAACCCTAACCCTAGGTCCAATCCTCACCCTAACCGTCTCTCTAACCCTAGCCCTCAACATAACCCTAACCCTACGTCCAATCCTAACCCTAACCGTCTCTCTAACCGTAGCCCTCAACATAACCCTAACCCTAGGTCCAATCCTCACCCTAACCGTCTCTCTAACCCTAGCCCTCAAAATTACCCTAACCCTAGGTCCAATCCTAACCCTAACCGTCTCTCTAACCCTAGCCCTCAACATAACCCTAACCCTAGATCCAATCATAACCCTAACCGTCTCTCTAACGCTAGCCCTCAACATAACCCTAACCCTAGGTCCAATCCTAACCCTAACCGTCTCTCTAACCCTAGCCCTCAACATAACCCTAAGTCTAGGTCCAATCCTCACCCAAACCGTCTCTCTAACCCTAGCCCTCAACATAACCCTAACCCTAGGTCCAATCCTCACCCTAACCGTATCTCTAACCCTAGCCCTCAACATAACCCTAACCCTAGGTCCAATCCTAACCCTAACCGTCTCTCTAACACTAGCCCTCAACATAACCCTAACCCTAGGTCCAATCCTAACCCTAACCGTCTCTCTAACCCTAGCCCTCAACATAACCCTAACCCTAGGTCCAATCCTAACCCTAACCGTCTCTCTAACCCTAGCCCTCAACATAACCCTAACCCTAGGTCCAATCCTAACCCTAACCGTCTCTCTAACCCTAGCCCTCAAAATAACCCTAACCCTAGGTCCAATCCTAACCCTAACCGTCTCTCTAACCCTAGCCCTCAACATAACCCTAACCCTAGATCCAATCATAACCCTAACCCTCTCTCTAACGCTAGCCCTCAACATAACCCTAACCCTAGGTCCAATCCTAACCCTAACCGTGTCTCTAACCCTAGCCCTCAACATAACCCTAACCCTAGGTCCAATACTAACCCTAACCCTAACCGTCTCTCTAACCCTAGCCCTCAATATAACACTAACCCTATGTCCAATCCTCACCCTAACCGTCTCTCTAACCCTAGCCCTCAACATAACCCTAACCCCAGGTCCAATCCGCACCCTAACCGTCTCTCTAACCCTAGCCCTCAACATAACCCTAACCCTAGGTCCAATCCTAACCCTGACCGTCTCTCTAACCCTAGCCCTCAACATAACCCTAACCCTAGGTCCAATCCTCACCCTAACCGTCTCTCTAAACCTAGCCCTCAACATAACCATAACCCTAGGTCCAATCCTAACCCTGACCGTCTCTCTAACCCTAGCCCTCAACATAACCCTAACCCTAGGTCCAATCCTAACCCTAACCGTCTCATTAACCCTAGCCCTCAATATAACCCTAACCCTAGGTCCAATCCTCACCCTAACCGTCTCTCTAACCCTAGCACTCAACATAACCCTAACCCTAGATCCAATCCTCACCCTAACCGTCTCTCTAACCCTAGCCTTCAACATAACCCTAACCCTAGGTCCAATCCTAACCCTGACCGTCTCTCTAAACTTAGCCCTCAATATAACCCTAACCCTAGGTCCAATCCTCACCCTAACCGTCTCTCTAGCCCTAGCCCTCAACATAAGTCCAACCCTAGGTCCAATCCTCACCCTAATTGTCTCTCTAACCCTAGCCCTCAACCTAACCCTAACCCTAGGTCCAATCCTAACCCTAACCGTCTCTCTAACCCTAGCCCTCAACATAACCCTAACCCTAGGTCCAATCCTAACCCTAACCGTCTCTCTAACCCTAGCCCTCAACATAACCCTAACCCCAGGTCCAATCCTAACCCTAACCATAACCGTCTCTCTAACCCTAGCCCTCAATATAACCCTAACACTAGGTCCAATCCTCACCCTAACCGTCTCTCTAACCCTAGCCCTCAACATAACCCTAACCCTGGTCCAATCCTAACTCTGACCATCTCTCTAACCCTAGCCCTCAACATAACCCTAAGTCTAGGTCCAATCCTCACCCAAACCGTCTCTCTAACCCTAGCCCTCAACATAACCCTAACCCTAGGTCCAATCCTCACCCTAACCGTATCTCTAACCCTAGCCCTCAACATAACCCTAACCCTAGGTCCAATCCTAACCCTAACCGTCTCTCTAACACTAGCCCTCAACATAACACTAACCCTAGGTCCAATCCTAACCCTAACCGTCTCTCTAACCCTAGCCCTCAACATAACCCTAACCCTAGGTCCAATCCTAACCCTAACCGTCTCTCTAACCCTAGCCCTCAACATAACCCTAACCCTAGGTCCAATCCTAACCCTAACCGTCTCTCTAACCCTAGCCCTCAAAATAACCCTAACCCTAGGAACAATCCTAACCCTACCCGTCTCTCTAACCCTAGCCCTCAACATAACCCTAACCCTAGGAACAATCCTAACCCTAACCGTCTCTCTAACCCTAGCCCTCAACATAACCCTAACCCTAGTTACAATCCTAACCCTAACCGTCTCTATAACCCTAGCCCTCAACCTAACCCTAACCATAGGTCCAATCCTAACCCTAACCGTCTCTCTAACCCTAGCCCTCAACCTAAACCTTATTGGACGTCCAATCCTAACCCTAACCGTCTCTCTAACCCTAGCCCTCAACATAACCCTAACCCTATGTCCAATCCTCATCCTACCCGTCTCTCTAACCTTAGCCCTCAACCTAACCCTAACCCTAGGTCCAATTCTAGCACTAACCGTCTCTCTAACCCTAGCCCTCAACATAACCCTAACACTAGGTCCAATCCTAACCCTAACCGTCTCTCTAACCCAAGCCCTCAACATAAACCTAACCCTAGGTCCAATCCTAACCCTAACCGTCCCTCTAACCCTAGCCCTCAACATAACCCTAACCCTAGGACCAATCCTAACCCTAACCGTCTCTCTAAACCTAGCCCTCAACCTAACCCTAACCCTACGTCCAATCATAACCCTAATCGTCTCTCTAACCCTAGCCCTCAACCTAACACTAACCGTAGGTCCAATCCTAACCCTAACCGTCTCTCTGAACCTAGCCGTCAACATAACCCTAACCCTAGGTCCAATCCTAACCCGAACCGTCTCTCGAACCTTAGCCCTCAACATAACCCTAACCCTAGGGACAATCCTAACCCTGACCGTCTCTCTAACCCTAGCCCTCAAAATAACCCTAACCCTAGGTCCAATCCTAACCCTAACCGTCTCTCTAACCCTAGCCCTCAACATAACCCTAACCCTAGGTCCAATCCTAACCCTAACCGACTCTCTAACCCTAGCCCTAAACATAACCCTAACCCTAGGTCCAATCCTAACCCTAGCCCTCAACATAACCCTAACTCTAGGTCCAATCCTCCCCCTTACCTTCTCTCTAACCCTAGCCCTCAACATCATCCTAACCCTAAGTCCAATCCTAACCCTAACCGTCTCTCTAACCCTAGCCCTCAACATAACCGTAACCCTACGTCCAATCCTAACCCTAACCGTCTCTCTAACCGTAGCCCTCAACCTAACCCTAACCCTAGGTCGAATCCTAACCCTAACCGACTCTCTGAACCTAGCCCTCAACATAACCCTAACCCTAGGTCCAATCCTAACCCTAACCGTCTCCTGAACCTTAGCCCTCAACATAACCCTAACCCTAGGGACAATCCTAACCCTGACCGTCTCTCTAACCCTAGCCCTCAACATAACCCTAACCCTAGGTCCAATCCTAACCCTAACCGTCTCTCGAGCCTTAGCCCTCAACATAACCCTAACCCTAGGGACAATCCTAACCCTGACCGTCTCTCTAACCCTAGCCCTCAACATAACCCTTACCCTAGGTCCAATCCTAACCCTAACCGTCTCTCTAACCCTAGCCCTCAACATAACCCTAACCCTAGGTCCAATCCTAACCCTAACCGACTCTCTAACCCTAGCCCTAAACATAACCCGAACCCTAGGTCCAATCCTAACCCTAGCCCTCAACATAACCCTAACCCAAGGTCCAATCCTCCCCCTTACCGTCTCTCTAACCCTAGCCCTCAACATAACCCTAACCCTAGGTCCAACCCTAACCCTAACCGTCTCTCTAACCCTAGCCCTCAACATAACCGTAACCCTACGTCCAATCCTAACCCTAACCGTCTCTCTAACCGTAGCCCTCAACCTAACCCTAACCCTAGGTCGAATCCTAACCCTAACCGACTCTCTGAACCTAGCCCTCAACATAACCCTAACCCTAGGTCCAATCCTAACCCTAACCGTCTCCTGAACCTTAGCTCTCAACATAACACTAACCCTAGGTCCAATCCTAACCCTAACCGTCTCTCTAACCCTAGCCCTCAACATAACCCTAACCCTAGGTCCAATCCTAACCCTAACCGTCTCTCGAACCTTAGCCCTCAACATAACCCTAACCCTAGGGACAATTCTAACCCTGACCGTCTCTCTAACCCTAGCCCTCAACATAACCCTTACCCTAGGTCCAATCCTAACCCTAACCGTCTCTCTAACCCTAGCCCTCAACATAACCCTAACCCTAGGTGCAATCCTAACCCTAACCGACTCTCTAACCCTAGCCCTAAACATAACCCTAACCCTAGGTCCAATCCTAACCCTAGCCCTCCACATAACGCTAACCCTAGGTCCAATCCTCCCCCTTACCGTCTCTCTAACCCTAGCCCTCAACATAACCCTAACCCTAGGTCCAATCCTAACCCTAACCGTCTCTCTAACCCTAGCCCTCAACATAACCGTAACCCTACGTCCAATCCTAACCCTTACCGTCTCTCTAACCGTAGCCCTCAACCTAACCCTAACCCTAGGTCGAATCCTAACCCTAACCGTCTCTCTAACCCTAGCCGTCAACCTAACCCTAACCCTAGGTCCAATACTAACCCTAACCATCTCTCTAACCCTAGCCCTCAACCTAACCCTAACCCTAGGTCCAATCCTAACCCTAACCGTCTCTCTAACCCGAGCCCTCAACCTAACCCTAACCCTAGGTCCAATCCTAACCCTAACCATCTCTCTAACCCTAGCCCTCAACCTAACCCTAACCCTAGGTCCAATCCTAACCCTAACCGTCCCTCTAACCCTAGCCCTCAACATAACCCTAACCCAAGGTCCAATCCTAACCCTAACCGTCTCTCTAACACTAGCCCTCAACCTAACCCTAACCCTAGGTCCAATCCTAACCCTAACCGTCTCACTAACCCTAGCCCTCAACATAACCCTAACCCTAGGTCCAATCCTAACCCTAACCGTCTCTCTAACCCTAGCCCTCAACATACCCCTAACCGTAGGTCTAATCCTAACCCTAACCGTCTCTCTAACCTTAGCCCTCAACCTAACCCTAACCCTAGGTCCAATCCTAACCCTTACCATCTCTCTAATCCTAACCCTCAACCTAAACCTTATCCGACGTCCAATCCTAACCCTAACCGTCCTTCTAACCCTAGCCCTCAACCGAACCCTAACCCTTGGTCCAATCCTAACCCTAACCATCTCTCTAATCCTAGCCCTCAACCTAAACCTTATCCGACGTCCAATCCTAAACCTAACCTTCTCTCTAACCCTAGCCCTCAACATAACCCTAACCCTATGTCCAATCCTCATCCTACCCGTCTCTCTAACCTTAGCCCTCAACCTAACACTAACCCTAGGTCCAATCCTAGCACTAACCGTCTCTCTATCCCTAGCGCTCAACATAACCCTAACCCTAGGTCCAATCCTAACCCTAACCGTCTCTGTAAGCCTAACCCTCAACATAACCCTAACCCTAGGTCCATTCCTAACCCTAACCGTCTCTCTAGCCCTAGGCCTCAACATAACCCTAACCCTAGGTCCAATCCTAATCCTAACCGTCCCTGTAACACTAGCCCTCAACATAACCCTAACCCTAGGTCCAATCCTAACCTTAACCTTCTCTCTAACCCTAGCCCTCAACTTAATCTTAACCCTAGGTCCAATCCTAACCCTAACCGTCTCTAACCCTAACCCTCAACCTAACCCTAACCCTAGGTCCAATCCTAACCCTAACCGTCTATATAACCCTAGCCCTCAACATAACCCTAACCCTAGGTCCAATCCTAACCCTAACCGTCCCTCTAACCCTAGCCCTCAACATAACCCTAACCCTAGGAACAATCCTAACCCTAACCGTCTCTCTAACCCTAGCCCTCAACATAACCCTAACCCTAGTTACAATCCTAACCCTAACCGTCTCTATAACCCTAGCCCTCAACCTAACCCTAACCCTAGGTCCAATCCTAACCCTAACCGACTCTCTAACCCTAGCCCTCAACTTAATCTTAACCCTAGGTCCAATCCTAACCCTAACCGTCTCTAACCCTAACCCTCAACCTAACCCTAACCCTAGGTCCAATCCTAACCCTAACCGTCTATATAACCCTAGCCCTCAACAGAACCCTAACCCTAGGTCCAATCCTAACCCTACCCGTCTCTCTAACCCTAGCCCTCAACATAACCCTAACCCTAGGAACAATCCTAACCCTAACCGTCTCTCTAACCCTAGCCCTCAACATAACCCTAACCCTAGTTACAATCCTAACCCTAACCGTCTCTATAACCCTAGCCCTCAACCTAACCCTAACCATAGGTCCAATCCTAACCCTAACCGTCTCTCTAACCCTAGCCCTCAACCTAAACCTTATTGGACGTCCAATCCTAACCCTAACCGTCTCTCTAACCCTAGCCCTCAACATAACCCTAACCCTATGTCCAATCCTCATCCTACCCGTCTCTCTAACCTTAGCCCTCAACCTAACCCTAACCCTAGGTCCAATTCTAGCACTAACCGTCTCTCTAACCCTAGCCCTCAACATAACCCTAACACTAGGTCCAATCCTAACCCTAACCGTCTCTCTAACCCAAGCCCTCAACATAAACCTAACCCTAGGTCCAATCCTAACCCTAACCGTCCCTCTAACCCTAGCCCTCAACATAACCCTAACCCTAGGACCAATCCTAACCCTAACCGTCTCTCTAAACATAGCCCTCAACCTAACCCTAACCCTACGTCCAATCATAACCCTAATCGTCTCTCTAACCCTAGCCCTCAACCTAACACTAACCGTAGGTCCAATCCTAACCCTAACCGTCTCTCTGAACCTAGCCGTCAACATAACCCTAACCCTAGGTCCAATCCTAACCCGAACCGTCTCTCGAACCTTAGCCCTCAACATAACCCTAACCCTAGGGACAATCCTAACCCTGACCGTCTCTCTAACCCTAGCCCTCAAAATAACCCTAACCCTAGGTCCAATCCTAACCCTAACCGTCTCTCTAACCCTAGCCCTCAACATAACCCTAACCCTAGGTCCAATCCTAACCCTAACCGACTCTCTAACCCTAGCCCTAAACATAACCCTAACCCTAGGTCCAATCCTAACCCTAGCCCTCAACATAACCCTAACTCTAGGTCCAATCCTCCCCCTTACCTTCTCTCTAACCCTAGCCCTCAACATCATCCTAACCCTAAGTCCAATCCTAACCCTAACCGTCTCTCTAACCCTAGCCCTCAACATAACCGTAACCCTACGTCCAATCCTAACCCTAACCGTCTCTCTAACCGTAGCCCTCAACCTAACCCTAACCCTAGGTCGAATCCTAACCCTAACCGACTCTCTGAACCTAGCCCTCAACATAACCCTAACCCTAGGTCCAATCCTAACCCTAACCGTCTCCTGAACCTTAGCCCTCAACATAACCCTAACCCTAGGGACAATCCTAACCCTGACCGTCTCTCTAACCCTAGCCCTCAACATAACCCTAACCCTAGGTCCAATCCTAACCCTAACCGTCTCTCGAGCCTTAGCCCTCAACATAACCCTAACCCTAGGGACAATCCTAACCCTGACCGTCTCTCTAACCCTAGCCCTCAACATAACCCTTACCCTAGGTCCAATCCTAACCCTAACCGTCTCTCTAACCCTAGCCCTCAACATAACCCTAACCCTAGGTCCAATCCTAACCCTAACCGACTCTCTAACCCTAGCCCTAAACATAACCCGAACCCTAGGTCCAATCCTAACCCTAGCCCTCAACATAACCCTAACCCAAGGTCCAATCCTCCCCCTTACCGTCTCTCTAACCCTAGCCCTCAACATAACCCTAACCCTAGGTCCAACCCTAACCCTAACCGTCTCTCTAACCCTAGCCCTCAACATAACCCTAACCCTACGTCCAATCCTAACCCTAATCGTCTCTCTAACCCTAGCCCTCAACCTAACCCTAACCCTAGGTCCAATCCTAACCCTAACCGTCTCTCTAAACTTAGCCCTCAACCTAACCCTAACCCTGGGTTCAATTCTAGCACTAACCGTCTCTCTAACCCTAGCCCTCAACATAACCCTAACACTAGGTCCAATCCTAACCCTAACCGTCCCTCTAACCCTAGCCCTCAACATAACCCTAACCCAAGGTCCAATCCTAACCCTAACCGTCTCTCTAACACTAGCCCTCAACCTAACCCTAACTCTACGTCCAATCCTAACCCTAACCGTCTCTCTAAACCTATCCCTCAACCTAACTCTAACCCTAGGTCCAATCCTAACCCTAACCGTCTCTCTAAACCTAGCCCTCAACCTAACCCTAACCCTAGGTCCAATCCTAACCCGAACTGTCTCTCTAACCCTAGCCCTCAACCTAACCCTAACCCTAGGTCAAATCCTAACCCTAACTGTCTCTCTAACCCTAGCCCTCAACCTAACCCTAACCCTAGGTCCAATCCTAACCCTAACCGTCTCTCTAACCGGAGCCCTCGACCTAACACTAACCCTAGGTCCAATCCTAACCCTAACCATCTCTCTAACCCTAGCGCTCAACCTAACCCTAACCCTAGGTCCAATCCTAACCCTAACCATCTCTCTAACCCTAGCCCTCAACCTAAACCTTATCCGACGTCCAATCCTAACCCTAACCGTCTCTCTAACCCTAGCCCTCAACATAACCCTAACCCTATGTCCAATCCTCATCCTACCCGTCTCTCTAACCTTAGCCCTCAACCTAACCCTAACCCTAGGTCCAATTCCAGCACTAACCGTCTCTCTAACCCTAGCCCTCAACATAACCCTAACCCTAGGTCCAATCCTAACCCTAACCTTCCCTCTAACCCTAGCCCTCAACATAACCCTAACCCTAGGACCAATCCTAACCCTAACCGTCTCTCTAACCCTAGCCCTCAACCTAACCCTAACCCTACGTCCAATCCTAACCCTAATCGTCTCTCTAACCCTAGCCCTCAACATAACACTAACCCTAGGTCCAATCCTAACCCTAACCGTCTCTCTAACCCTAGCCCTCAACATAACCCTAACCCTAGGTCCAATCCTAACCCTAACCGTCTCTCTGAACCTAGCCCTCAACATAACCCTAACCCTAGGTCCAATCCTAACCCTAACCGTCTCTCGAACCTTAGCCCTCAACATAACCCTAACCCTAGGGACAATTCTAACCCTGACCGTCTCTCTAACCCTAGCCCTCAACATAACCCTAACCCTAGGTCCAATCCTAACCCTAACCGTCTCTCTAACCCTAGCCCTCAACATAACCCTAACCCTAGGTGCAATCCTAACCCTAACCGACTCTCTAACCCTAGCCCTAAACATAACCCTAACCCTAGGTCCAATCCTAACCCTAGCCCTCCACATAACCCTAACCCTAGGTCCAATCCTCCCCCTTACCGTCTCTCTAACCCTAGCCCTCAACATAACCCTAACCCTAGGTCCAATCCTAACCCTAACCGTCTCTCTAACCCTAGCCCTCAACATAACCGTAACCCTACGTCCAATCCTAACCCTTACCGTCTCTCTAACCGTAGCCCTCAACCTAACCCTAACCCTAGGTCGAATCCTAACCCTAACCGTCTCTCTAACCCTCGCCGTCAACCTAACCCTAACCCTAGGTCCAATACTAACCCTAACCATCTCTCTAACCCTAGCCCTCAACCTAACCCTAACCCTAGGTCCAATCCTAACCCTAACCGTCTCTCTAACCCGAGCCCTCAACCTAACCCTAACCCTAGGTCCAATCCTAACCCTAACCATCTCTCTAACCCTAGCCCTCAACCTAACCCTAACCCTAGGTCCAATCCTAACCCTAACCGTCTCTCTAACCCTAGCCGTCAACATAACCCTAACCCTATGTCCAATCCTCGTCCTCCCCGTCTCTCTAACCTTAGCCCTCAACCTAACCCTAACCCTAGGTCCAATTCTAGCACTAACCGTCTCTCTAACCCTAGCCCTCAACATAACCCTAACCCTAGGTCCAATCCTAACCCTAACCGTCTCTCTAACCCTAGCCCTCAACATAACCCTAAACCTAGGTCCAATCCTAACCCTAACAGTCTCTCTAACCCTAGCCCTCAACATTACCCTAACCCGAGGTCCAATCCTAACCCTAACCATCCCTCTAACCCTAGCCCTCAACATAACCCTAACCCTAGGTCCAATCCTAAACCTAACCGTCTCTCTAACCCTAGCCCTCAACCTAACCCTAACCCTACGTCCAATCCTAACCCTAACCGACTCTCTAACCCTTGCCCTAAACATAACCCTAACCCTAGGTCCAATCCTAACCCTAGCCCTCAACATAACCCTAACCCTAGGTCCAATCCTCCCCCTTACCGTCTCTCTAACCCTAGCCCTCAACATAATCCTAACCCTAGGTCCAATCCTAACCCTAACCATCTCTCTAACCCTAGCCCTCAACATAACCCTAACCCTACGTCCAATCCTAACCCTAATCGTCTCTCTAACCCTAGCCCTCAACCTAACCCAAACCCTAGGTCCAATCCTAACCCTAACCGTCTCTCTAAACTTAGCCCTCAACCTAACCCTAACCCTGGGTTCAATTCTAGCACTAACCGTCTCTCTAACCCTTGCCCTCAACATAACCCTAACACTAGGTCCAATCCTAACCCTAACCGTCCCTCTAACCCTAGGCCTCAACATAACCCTAACCCAAGGTCCAATCCTAACCCTAACCGTCTCTCTAACACTAGCCCTCAACCTAACCCTAACTCTACGTCCAATCCTAACCCTAACCGTCTCTCTAATCCTAGCCCTCAACCTAACCCTAACCCTAGGTCCAATCCTAACCCTAACCGTCTCACTAACCCTAGCCCTCAACATAACCCTAACCCTAGGTCCAATACTAATCCTAACCGTCTCTCTGAACCTAGCCCTCAACATAACCCTAACCCTAGGTCCAATCCTAACCCTAACCGTCTCTCTAACCCTAGCCCTCAACATACCCCTAACCGTAGGTCTAATCCTAACCCTAACCGTCTCTCTAACCTTAGCCCTCAACCTAACCCTAACCCTAGGTCCAATCCTAACCCTAACCATCTCTCTAATCCTAACCCTCAACCTAAACCTTATCCGACGTCCAATCCTAACCCTAACCGTCCTTCTAACCCTAGCCCTCAACCGAACCCTAACCCTTGGTCCAATCCTAACCCTAACCATCTCTCTAATCCTAGCCCTCAACCTAAACCTTATCCGACGTCCAATCCTAAACCTAACCTTCTCTCTAACCCTAGCCCTCAACATAACCCTAACCCTATGTCCAATACTCATCCTACCCGTCTCTCTAACCTTAGCCCTCAACCTAACACTAACCCTAGGTCCAATCCTAGCACTAACCGTCTCTCTATCCCTAGCCCTCAACCTAACCCTAACCCTAGGTCCAATCCTAACCCTAACCGTCTCTCTAACCCTAGCCATCAACCTAACCCTAACCCTAGGTCCAATCCTAAACCTAACCGTCTCTCTAACCCTAGCCCTGAACCTAACCCTAACCCTAGGTCCAATCCTAACCCTAACCGTCTCTCTAACCCTACCCCTCAACATAACCCTAACCCTATGTCCAATCCTCATCCTACCCGTCTCTCTAACCTTAGCCCTCAACCTAACCCTAACCGTAGGTCCAATTCTAGCACTAACCGTCTCTCTAACCCTAGCCCTCAACATAACCCTAACCCTAGGTACAATCCTAACCCTAACCGTCTCTCTAGCCCTAGGCCTCAACATAACCCTAACCCTAGATCCAATCCTAACCCTAACCGTCCCTGTAACACTAGCCCTCAACATAACCCTAACCCTAGGGCCAATACTAACCCTGACCGTCTCTCTAACCCTACCCCTCAACATAACCCTAACCCTAGGTCCAATCCTAACCATAACCGTCTCTCTAACCCTAGCCCTCAACATAACATTAACCCTAGGTCCAATCCTAACCCTAACCGTCTTTCTAACCCTACCCCTCAACATAACCCTAACCCTAGGTCCAATCCTAACCCTAACCGTCTCTCTAACCCTACCCCTCAACCTATCCCTAACCCTAGGTCCAATCCTAACCCTAACTGTCTCTCTAACCCTAGCCCTCAACCTAACCCTAAACCTAGGTCGGATCCTAACCCTAACCGTCTCTCTAACCCTAGCCCTCAACCTAACCCTAACCCTAGGTCCAATCCTAACCCTAACCGTCTCTCTAATCCTAGCCCTCAACCTAACCCTAACCCTAGGTCCAATACTAACCCTAACCGTCTCTCTAACCCTAGCCCACAACCTAACCCTAACCCTAGATCCAATCCTAACCCTAATCGTCTCTATAACCCTCGCCCTCAACCTAACCCTAACCCTAGGTCCAATCCTAACCCTAACCGTCTCTCTGAACCTAGCCCTCAACATAACCCTAACCCTAGGTCCAATCCTAACCCTAACCGTCTCTTGAACCTTAGCCCTCAACTTCACCCTAACCCTAGGGACAATCCTAACCCTGACCGTCTCTCTAACCCTAGCCCTCAACATAACCCTAACCCTAGGTCCAATCCTAACCATAACCGTCTCTCTAACCCTAGTCCTCAATATAACCCTAACCCTAGGTCCAATCATAACCCTAACCGACTCTCTAACCCTAGCCCTAAACATAACCCTAACCCTAGGTCCAATCCTAACCATAGCCCTCAACATAACCGTAACCCTAGGTCCAATCCTCCCCCTTACCGTCTCTCTAACCCTAGCCCTCAACATAACCCTAACCCTAAGTCCAATCCAACCCTAACCTTCTCTCTAACCCTAGCCCTCAACATAACCCTAACCCTACGTCCAATCCTAACCCTAACCGTCTCTCTAACCCTAGCCCTCAACCTAACCCTAAACCTTGGTCCAATCCTAACCCTAACCGTCTCTCTAACCCGAGCCGTCAACCTAACCCTAACCCTAGCTCCAATCCTAACCCTAACCATCTCTGTAAACCTAGCCCGCAACGTAACCCTAACCCTAGGTCGAATCCTAACCCTAACCGTCTCTCTAACCCTAGCCCTCAACATAACCCTAACCCTATGTCCAATCCTCATCCTACCCGTCTCTCTAACCTTAGCCCTCAACCTAACCCTAACCCTAGGTCCACTTCTAGCACTAACCGTCTCTCTAACCCTAGCCCTCAACATAACCCTAACCCTAGGTCCAATCCTAACCCTAACCGTCACTCTAAACCTAGCCCTCAACATACCCCTAACCCTAGGTCCAGTCCTCACCCTAACCGTCCCTCTAACCCTAGCCCTCAACATAACCATAACCCTAGGTCCAATCCTAACCCTAACCGTCTCTCTAACCCTAGCCCTCAACATAACCCTAACCCTAGGTCCAATCCTAACTCTAACCGTCTCTCGAACCTTATCCCTCAACATAACCTTAACCCTAGGGACAATCCTAACCCTGACCATCTCTCTAACCTTAGCCCTCAACATAACCCTAACACTAGCTCCAATCCTTACCCTAACCGTCTCTCTAACCCTAGCCCTCAACATAACCCTAACCCTAGGTCCAATCCTAACCCTAACCGACTCTCTAACCCTAGCCCTAAACATAACCCTAACCCTAGGTCCAATCCTAACCCTAGCCCTCAACATAACCCTAACCCTAGGTCCAATCCTCCCCCTTACCGTCTCTCTAACCCTAGCCCTCAACATAACCCTAACCCTAGGTCCAATCCTAACCCTAACCGTCTCTCTAAACATAGCCCTCAACATAACCCTAACCCTAGGTCCAATCCTAACCATAACCGTCTCTCTAACTGTGGCCCTCAACATAACACTAACCCTAGGTCCAATCCTAACCCTAACCGTCTCTCTAACCCTAGCCCTCAAACTAACCCTAACCCTAGGTCCAATCCTAACCCTAACCGTCTCTCTAACCCTAGCCCTCACAATAACTCTAACCCTATGTCCAATCCTCATCCTACCCGTCTCTCTAACCTTACCCTTCACCTAACCCTAACCCTAGGTCCAATTCTAGCACTAACCGTCTCTCTAACCCTAGCCCTCAACATAACCCTAACCCTAGGTCCAATCCTAACCCTAACCGTCCCTCTAACCCTAGCCCTCAACCTAACCCTAACCCTAGGTCCAATCCTAACCCCAACCGTCTCTCTAACCCTAGCCCTCAACATAACCCTAACCCTGGGTCCAATCCTAACCCTAACCGACTCTCTGAACCTAGCCCTCAACATAACCCTAACCCTAGGTACAATCCTAACCCTAACCGTATCCTGAACCTTAGCCCTCAACGTAACCCTAACCCTAGGGACAATCCTAACCCTGACCGTCTCTCTAACCCTAGCCCTCAACATAACCATAACCCTAGGTCCAATCCTAACCCTAACCGGCTCTCTAACCCTAGCCCTCAACATAACCCTAACCCTAGGTCCAATCCTAACCCTAACCGTCTCCTGAACCTTAGCCCTCAACATAACCCTAACCCTACGGACAATCCTAACCCTGACCGTCTCTCTAACCCTAGCCCTCAACATAACCATAACCCTATGTCCAATCCTAACCCTAACCGACTCTCTGAACCTAGCCCTCAACATAACCCTAACCCTAGGTCCAATCCTAACCCTAACCGTCTCCTGAACCTTAGCCTTCAACATAACCCTAACCCTAGGGACAATGCTAACCCTAACCGACTCTCTAACCCTAGCCCTAAACATAACCCTAACCCTTGGTCCAATCCTAACCCTAGCCCTCAACATAACCATAACCCTAGGTCCAATCCTCCCCCTACCATCTCTCTAACCCTAGCCCTCAACATAACCCTAACCCTAGGTCCAATCCTAACCCTAACCGTCTCTCTAACCCTAGCCCTCAACATAACCCTAACCCTACCTCCAATCCTAACCTTAACCGTCTCTCTAACCCTACCCCTCAACCTAACCCTAACCCTAGGTTCAATCAAAACCCTAACCGTCTCTCTAACCCGAGCCCTCAACCTAAACCTTATCAAACGTCCAATCCTAGCCCTAACCGTCTCTCTAACCCTATCCCTCAACATAACCCTAACCCTATGTCCAATCCTCATCCTACCGGTCTCTCTAACCTTAGCCCTCAACCTAACCCTAACCCTAGGTCCAATTCTAGCACTAACCGTCTCTCTAACCCTAGCCCTCAACATAACCCTAACCCTAGGTCCAATCCTAACCCTAACCGTATCTCTAACCCTAGCCCTCAACATAACCCTAACCCTAGGTCCAATCCTAACCCTAACCGTCCCTCTAACCCTAGCCATCAACACAACCCTAACCCTAGCTCCAATCCTAAACCTAACCGACTCTCTAACCCTAGCCCTAAACATAACCCTAACCCTAGGTCCTATCCTAACCCTAGCCCTCAACATAACCCTAACCCTAGGTCCAATCCTCCCCCTTTCCGTCTCTCTAACCCTAGCCCTCAACATAACCCTAACCCTAGGTCCAATCCTAACCCTAACCGTCCCTCTAACCCTAGCCCTCAACATAACCCTAACCCTAGGTCCAATCCTCACCCTAACCGTCTCTCTAACCCTAGCCCTCAACATAACCCTAACCCTAGGTCCAATCCTCCCCTAACCGTCTCTCTAACCCTAGCCCTCAACATAAACTTAACCCTAGGTCCAATCCTAACCCTAACCGTCTCTCTAACCCAAGCCCTCAACATAAACCTAACCCTAGGTCCAATCCTAACCCTAACCGTCCCTCTAACCCTAGCCCTCAACATAACCCTAACCCTAGGTCCAATCCTCACCCTAACCGTCTCTCTAACCCTAGCCCTCAACATAACCCTAACCCTAGGTCCAATCCTCCCCTAACCGTCTCTCTAACCCTAGCCCTCAACATAAACTTAACCCTAGGTCCAATCCTAACCCTAACCGTCTCTCTAACCCTAGCCCTCAACATAACCCTAACCCTAGGTCCAATCCACACCCTAACCGTCTCTCTGACCCTAGCCCTCAACATAACCCTAACCCTAGGTCCAATCCTAACCCTAACCGTCTCTCTAACCCTAGCCCTCAATATAACCCTAACCCTAGGTCCAATCCTCACCCTAACCGTCTCTCTAACCCTAGCCCTCAACATAACCCTAACCCTAGGTCCAATCCTCACCCTAACCGTCTCTCTAACCCTAGCCCTCAACATAACCCTAAACCTAGGTCCAATCCTCACCCTAACCGTCTCTCTAGCCCTAGCCCTCAACATAACCCTAACCCTAGGTCCAATCCTCACCCTAACCGTCTCTCTAACCCTAGCCCTCAATATAACCCTAACCCTAGCTCCAATCCTAACCCTAACCGTCTCTGTAACCCTCCCCTCAACCTAAGCATAACCCTAGGTCCAATCCTAACCCTAACCGTCTCTCTAACCCTAGCCCTCAACATAACCCTAACCCTAGGTCCAATCGTAACCCTAACCGTCTCTCTAACCCTAGCCCTCAACATAACCCTAACCCTAGGTCCAATCCTCTCCCTACCCGTCTCTCTAACCATAGCCCTCAACATAATCCTAACCCTAGGTCCAATCCTAACCCTAACCGTCTCTCTAACCCTAGCTCTCAATATAACCCTAACCCTAGGTCCAATCCTCACCCTAACCGTCACTCTAACCCTAGCCCTCAACATAACCCTAACCCTAGGTCCAATCCTCACCCTAATTGTCTCTCTAAACCTAGCCCTCAACATAACCCTAACCCTAGGTCCAATACTAACCCTAACCCTCTCTCTATCCTTAGCCCTCAACCGAACCCTAACCCTAGGTCCAATCCTAACCCTAACCGTCTCTCTAACCCTAACCCTCAACATAACCCTAACCCTAGGTCCATTCCTAACACTAACCATCTCTCTAACCCTAGCCCTCAACATAACCCTAACCCTAGATCCAATCATAACCCTAACCGTCTCTCCAACGCTAGCCCTCAACATAACCCTAACCCTAGGTCCAATCCTAACCCTAACCGTCTCTCTAACCCTAGCCCTCAACATAACCCTAACCCTAGGTCCAATCCTCACCCTAACCGTCTCTCTAACCCTAGCACTCAACATAACCCTAACCCTATGTCCAATCCTCACCCTAACCGTCTCTCTAACCCTAGCCCTCAACATAACCCTAACCCTTGGTCCAATCCTCACCCTAACCGTCTCGCTAACCCTAGCCCTCAACATAACCCTAACCCTAGGTCCAATCCTAACCCTAACCGTCTCTCTAACCCTAGCCCTCAACATAACCCTAACCCTAGGTCCAATCCTAACCCTGACCGTCTCTCTAACCCTAGCCCTCAACATAACCCTAACCCTAGGTCCAATCCTAACCCTGACCGTCTCTCTAACCCTAGCCCTCAATATAACCCTAACCTTAGGTCCAATCCTCACCCTAACCCTAACCGTCTCTCTAACCCTAGCCCTCAAAATAACCCTAACCCTAGGTCCAATCCTAACCCTAACCGTCTCTCTAACCCTAGCCCTCAACATAACCCTAACCCTAGATCCAATCATAACCCTAACCCTCTCTCTAACGCTAGCCCTCAACATAACCCTCACCCTAGGTCCAATCCTAACCCTAACCGTGTCTCTAACCCTAGCCCTCAACATAACCCTAACCCTAGGTCCAATACTAACCCTAACCCTAACCGTCTCTCTAACCCTAGCCCTCAATATAACACTAACCCTATGTCCAATCCTCACCCTAACCGTCTCTCTAACCCTAGCCCTCAACATAACCCTAACCCCAGGTCCAATCCGCACCCTAACCGTCTCTCTAACCCTAGCCCTCAACATAACCCTAACCCTAGGTCCAATCCTAACCCTGACCGTCTCTCTAACCCTAGCCCTCAACATAACCCTAACCCTAGGTCCAATCCTCACCCTAACCGTCTCTCTAAACCTAGCCCTCAACATAACCATAACCCTAGGTCCAATCCTAACCCTGACCGTCTCTCTAACCCTAGCCCTCAACATAACCCTAACCCTAGGTCCAATCCTAACCCTAACCGTCTCATTAACCCTAGCCCTCAATATAACCCTAACCCTAGGTCCAATCCTCACCCTAACCGTCTCTCTAACCCTAGCACTCAACATAACCCTAACCCTAGATCCAATCCTCACCCTAACCGTCTCTCTAACCCTAGCCTTCAACATAACCCTAACCCTAGGTCCAATCCTAACCCTGACCGTCTCTCTAAACTTAGCCCTCAATATAACCCTAACCCTAGGTCCAATCCTCACCCTAACCGTCTCTCTAGCCCTAGCCCTCAACATAAGTCCAACCCTAGGTCCAATCCTCACCCTAATTGTCTCTCTAACCCTAGCCCTCAACCTAACCCTAACCCTAGGTCCAATCCTAACCCTAACCGTCTCTCTAACCCTAGCCCTCAACATAACCCTAACCCTAGGTCCAATCCTAACCCTAACCGTCTCTCTAACCCTAGCCCTCAACATAACCCTAACCCCAGGTCCAATCCTAACCCTAACCATAACCGTCTCTCTAACCCTAGCCCTCAATATAACCCTAACACTAGGTCCAATCCTCACCCTAACCGTCTCTCTAACCCTAGCCCTCAACATAACCCTAACCCTGGTCCAATCCTAACTCTGACCATCTCTCTAACCCTAGCCCTCAACATAACCCTAAGTCTAGGTCCAATCCTCACCCAAACCGTCTCTCTAACCCTAGCCCTCAACATAACCCTAACCCTAGGTCCAATCCTCACCCTAACCGTATCTCTAACCCTAGCCCTCAACATAACCCTAACCCTAGGTCCAATCCTAACCCTAACCGTCTCTCTAACACTAGCCCTCAACATAACACTAACCCTAGGTCCAATCCTAACCCTAACCGTCTCTCTAACCCTAGCCCTCAACATAACCCTAACCCTAGGTCCAATCCTAACCCTAACCGTCTCTCTAACCCTAGCCCTCAACATAACCCTAACCCTAGGTCCAATCCTAACCCTAACCGTCTCTCTAACCCTAGCCCTCAAAATAACCCTAACCCTAGGTCCAATCCTAACCCTAACCGTCTCTCTAACCCTAGCCCTCAACATAACCCTAACCCTAGATCCAATCATAACCCTAACCCTCTCTCTAACGCTAGCCCTCAACATAACCCTAACCCTAGGTCCAATCCTAACCCTAACCGTGTCTCTAACCCTAGCCCTCAACATAACCCTAACCCTAGGTCCAATACTAACCCTAACCCTAACCGTCTCTCTAACCCTAGCCCTCAATATAACACTAACCCTATGTCCAATCCTCACCCTAACCGTCTCTCTAACCCTAGCCCTCAACATAACCCTAACCCCAGGTCCAATCCGCACCCTAACCGTCTCTCTAACCCTAGCCCTCAACATAACCCTAACCCTAGGTCCAATCCTAACCCTGACCGTCTCTCTAACCCTAGCCCTCAACATAACCCTAACCCTAGGTCCAATCCTCACCCTAACCGTCTCTCTAAACCTAGCCCTCAACATAACCATAACCCTAGGTCCAATCCTAACCCTGACCGTCTCTCTAACCCTAGCCCTCAACATAACCCTAACCCTAGGTCCAATCCTAACCCTAACCGTCTCATTAACCCTAGCCCTCAATATAACCCTAACCCTAGGTCCAATCCTCACCCTAACCGTCTCTCTAACCCTAGCACTCAACATAACCCTAACCCTAGATCCAATCCTCACCCTAACCGTCTCTCTAACCCTAGCCTTCAACATAACCCTAACCCTAGGTCCAATCCTAACCCTGACCGTCTCTCTAAACTTAGCCCTCAATATAACCCTAACCCTAGGTCCAATCCTCACCCTAACCGTCTCTCTAGCCCTAGCCCTCAACATAAGTCCAACCCTAGGTCCAATCCTCACCCTAATTGTCTCTCTAACCCTAGCCCTCAACCTAACCCTAACCCTAGGTCCAATCCTAACCCTAACCGTCTCTCTAACCCTAGCCCTCAACATAACCCTAACCCTAGGTCCAATCCTAACCCTAACCGTCTCTCTAACCCTAGCCCTCAACATAACCCTAACCCCAGGTCCAATCCTAACCCTAACCATAACCGTCTCTCTAACCCTAGCCCTCAATATAACCCTAACACTAGGTCCAATCCTCACCCTAACCGTCTCTCTAACCCTAGCCCTCAACATAACCCTAACCCTGGTCCAATCCTAACTCTGACCATCTCTCTAACCCTAGCCCTCAACATAACCCTAAGTCTAGGTCCAATCCTCACCCAAACCGTCTCTCTAACCCTAGCCCTCAACATAACCCTAACCCTAGGTCCAATCCTCACCCTAACCGTATCTCTAACCCTAGCCCTCAACATAACCCTAACCCTAGGTCCAATCCTAACCCTAACCGTCTCTCTAACACTAGCCCTCAACATAACACTAACCCTAGGTCCAATCCTAACCCTAACCGTCTCTCTAACCCTAGCCCTCAACATAACCCTAACCCTAGGTCCAATCCTAACCCTAACCGTCTCTCTAACCCTAGCCCTCAACATAACCCTAACCCTAGGTCCAATCCTAACCCTAACCGTCTCTCTAACCCTAGCCCTCAAAATAACCCTAACCCTAGGTCCAATCCTAACCCTAACCGTCTCTCTAACCCTAGCCCTCAACATAACCCTAACCCTAGATCCAATCATAACCCTAACCCTCTCTCTAACGCTAGCCCTCAACATAACCCTAACCCTAGGTCCAATCCTAACCCTAACCGTGTCTCTAACCCTAGCCCTCAACATAACCCTAACCCTAGGTCCAATACTAACCCTAACCCTAACTGTCTCTCTAACCCTAGCCCTCAATATAACACTAACCCTATGTCCAATCCTCACCCTAACCGTCTCTCTAACCCTAGCCCTCAACATAACCCTAACCCCAGGTCCAATCCGCACCCTAACCGTCTCTCTAACCCTAGCCCTCAACATAACCCTAACCCTAGGTCCAATCCTAACCCTGACCGTCTCTCTAACCCTAGCCCTCAACATAACCCTAACCCTAGGTCCAATCCTCACCCTAACCGTCTCTCTAAACCTAGCCCTCAACATAACCATAACCCTAGGTCCAATCCTAACCCTGACCGTCTCTCTAACCCTAGCCCTCAACATAACCCTAACCCTAGGTCCAATCCTAACCCTAACCGTCTCATTAACCCTAGCCCTCAATATAACCCTAACCCTAGGTCCAATCCTCACCCTAACCGTCTCTCTAACCCTAGCACTCAACATAACCCTAACCCTAGATCCAATCCTCACCCTAACCGTCTCTCTAACCCTAGCCTTCAACATAACCCTAACCCTAGGTCCAATCCTAACCCTGACCGTCTCTCTAAACTTAGCCCTCAATATAACCCTAACCCTAGGTCCAATCCTCACCCTAACCGTCTCTCTAGCCCTAGCCCTCAACATAAGTCCAACCCTAGGTCCAATCCTCACCCTAATTGTCTCTCTAACCCTAGCCCTCAACCTAACCCTAACCCTAGGTCCAATCCTAACCCTAACCGTCTCTCTAACCCTAGCCCTCAACATAACCCTAACCCTAGGTCCAATCCTAACCCTAACCGTCTCTCTAACCCTAGCCCTCAACATAACCCTAACCCCAGGTCCAATCCTAACCCTAACCATAACCGTCTCTCTAACCCTAGCCCTCAATATAACCCTAACACTAGGTCCAATCCTCACCCTAACCGTCTCTCTAACCCTAGCCCTCAACATAACCCTAACCCTGGTCCAATCCTAACTCTGACCATCTCTCTAACCCTAGCCCTCAACATAACCCTAACCCTAGGTCCAATCCTAACCCTAACCCTAAACGTCTCTCTAACCCTAGCCCTCAATATAACCCTAACCCTAGGTCCAATCCTCACCCTAACCGTCTCTCTAAACCTAGCCCTCAACATAACCCTAACCCTAGGTCCAATCCTAACCATGACCATCTCTCTAACCCTAGCCTTCAACATAACCCTAGCCCTAGGTCTAATCCTAACCCTAGCCCTCAACATAACCCTAACCCTAGGTCCAATCCTCCCCCTTACCTTCTCTCTAACCCTAGCCCTCAACATCATCCTAACCCTAAGTCCAATCCTAACCCTAACCGTCTCTCTAACCCTAGCCCTCAACATAACCGTAACCCTACGTCCAATCCTAACCCTAACCGTCTCTCTAACCGTAGCCCTCAACCTAACCCTAACCCTAGGTCGAATCCTAACCCTAACCGACTCTCTGAACCTAGCCCTCAACATAACCCTAACCCTAGGTCCAATCCTAACCCTAACCGTCTCCTGAACCTTAGCCCTCAACATAACCCTAACCCTAGGGACAATCCTAACCCTGACCGTCTCTCTAACCCTAGCCCTCAACATAACCCTAACCCTAGGTCCAATCCTAACCCTAACCGTCTCTCGAGCCTTAGCCCTCAACATAACCCTAACCCTAGGGACAATCCTAACCCTGACCGTCTCTCTAACCCTAGCCCTCAACATAACCCTTACCCTAGGTCCAATCCTAACCCTAACCGTCTCTCTAACCCTAGCCCTCAACATAACCCTAACCCTAGGTCCAATCCTAACCCTAACCGACTCTCTAACCCTAGCCCTAAACATAACCCGAACCCTAGGTCCAATCCTAACCCTAGCCCTCAACATAACCCTAACCCAAGGTCCAATCCTCCCCCTTACCGTCTCTCTAACCCTAGCCCTCAACATAACCCTAACCCTAGGTCCAACCCTAACCCTAACCGTCTCTCTAACCCTAGCCCTCAACATAACCGTAACCCTACGTCCAATCCTAACCCTAACCGTCTCTCTAACCGTAGCCCTCAACCTAACCCTAACCCTAGGTCGAATCCTAACCCTAACCGACTCTCTGAACCTAGCCCTCAACATAACCCTAACCCTAGGTCCAATCCTAACCCTAACCGTCTCCTGAACCTTAGCTCTCAACATAACCCTAACCCTAGGGACAATCCTAACCCTGACCGTCTCTCTAACCCTAGCCCTCAACATAACCCTAACCCTAGGTCCAATCCTAACCCTAACCGTCTCTCTAACCCTAGCCCTCAACATAACCCTAACCCTAGGTCCAATCCTAACCCTAACCGTCCCTATAACCCTAGCCCTCAACATAACCCTAACCCTAGCTCCAATCCTAACCCTAATCGACTCTCTAACCCTAGCCCTAAACATAACCCTAACCCTAGGTCCAATCCTAACCCTAGCCCTCAACATAACCCTAACCCTAGGTCCAATCCCAACCCTAACCGTCTCTCTAACCCTACCCCTCAACATAACCCTAACCCTAGGTCCAATCCTAACCCTAACCGTCTCTCTAACCCTACCCCTCAACATAACCCTAACCCTAGATCCAATCCTAACCCTAACCGTCTCTCTAAACCTATCCCTCAACCTAACTCTAACCCTAGGTCCAATCCTAACCCTAACCGTCTCTCTAACCCTAGCCCTCAACCTAACCCTAACCCTAGGTCCAATCCTAACCCGAACTGTCTCTCTAACCCTAGCCCTCAACCTAACCCTAACCCTAGGTCCAATCCTAACCCTAACCGTCTCTCTAACCTTAGCCCTCAACATAACCCTAACCCTATGTCCAATCCTCATCCTAACCGTCTCTCTAACCCTAGCCCTCAACATAACCATAACCCTAGGTCCAATCCTAACCCTAACCGTCTCTCTAACCCTAGCCCTCAACCTAACCCTAACCCTAGGTCAAATCCTAACCCTAACTGTCTCTCTAACCCTAGCCCTCAACCTAACCCTAACCCTAGGTCCAATCCTAACCCTAACCGTCTCTCTAACCGGAGCCCTCGACCTAACACTAACCCTAGGTCCAATCCTAACCCTAACCATCTCTCTAACCCTAGCGCTCAACCTAACCCTAACCCTAGGTCCAATCCTAACCCTAACCGTCTCTCTAACCCTAGCCCTCAACCTAAACCTTATCCGACGTCCAATCCTAACCCTAACAGTCTCTCTAACCCTAGCCCTCAACATAACCCTAACCCTATGTCCAATACTCATCCTACCCGTCTCTCTAACCTTAGCCCTCAACCTAACCCTAACCCTAGGTCCAATTCCAGCACTAACCGTCTCTCTAACCCTAGCCCTCATCATAACCCTAACCCTAGGTCCAATCCTAACCCTAACCGTCTTTCTAACCCTAGCCCTCAACATAAACCTAACCCTAGGTCCAATCCTAACCCTAACCTTCCCTCTAACCCTAGCCCTCAACATAACCCTAACCCTAGGACCAATCCTAACCCTAACCGTCTCTCTAACCCTAGCCCTCAACCTAACCCTAACCCTACGTCCAATCATAACCCTAATCGTCTCTCTAACCCTAGCCCTCAACATAACACTAACCCTAGGTCCAATCCTAACCCTAACCGTCTCTCTAACCCTAGCCCTCAACATAACCCTAACCCTAGGTCCAATCCTAACCCTAACCGTCTCTCGAACCTTAGCCCTCAACATAACCCTAACCCTAGGGACAATTCTAACCCTGACCGTCTCTCTAACCCTAGCCCTCAACATAACCCTTACCCTAGGTCCAATCCTAACCCTAACCGTCTCTCTAACCCTAGCCCTCAACATAACCCTAACCCTAGGTGCAATCCTAACCCTAACCGACTCTCTAACCCTAGCCCTAAACATAACCCTAACCCTAGGTCCAATCCTAACCCTAGCCCTCCACATAACCCTAACCCTAGGTCCAATCCTCCCCCTTACCGTCTCTCTAACCCTAGCCCTCAACATAACCCTAACCCTAGGTCCAATCCTAACCCTAACCGTCTCTCTAACCCTAGCCCTCAACATAACCGTAACCCTACGTCCAATCCTAACCCTTACCGTCTCTCTAACCGTAGCCCTCAACCTAACCCTAACCCTAGGTCGAATCCTAACCCTAACCGTCTCTCTAACCCTAGCCGTCAACCTAACCCTAACCCTAGGTCCAATACTAACCCTAACCATCTCTCTAACCCTAGCCCTCAACCTAACCCTAACCCTAGGTCCAATCCTAACCCTAACCGTCTCTCTAACCCGAGCCCTCAACCTAACCCTAACCCTAGGTCCAATCCTAACCCTAACCATCTCTCTAACCCTAGCCCTCAACCTAACCCTAACCCTAGGTCCAATCCTAACCCTAACCGTCCCTCTAACCCTAGCCCTCAACATAACCCTAACCCAAGGTCCAATCCTAACCCTAACCGTCTCTCTAACACTAGCCCTCAACCTAACCCTAACCCTAGGTCCAATCCTAACCCTAACCGTCTCACTAACCCTAGCCCTCAACATAACCCTAACCCTAGGTCCAATCCTAACCCTAACCGTCTCTCTAACCCTAGCCCTCAACATACCCCTAACCGTAGGTCTAATCCTAACCCTAACCGTCTCTCTAACCTTAGCCCTCAACCTAACCCTAACCCTAGGTCCAATCCTAACCCTTACCATCTCTCTAATCCTAACCCTCAACCTAAACCTTATCCGACGTCCAATCCTAACCCTAACCGTCCTTCTAACCCTAGCCCTCAACCGAACCCTAACCCTTGGTCCAATCCTAACCCTAACCATCTCTCTAATCCTAGCCCTCAACCTAAACCTTATCCGACGTCCAATCCTAAACCTAACCTTCTCTCTAACCCTAGCCCTCAACATAACCCTAACCCTATGTCCAATCCTCATCCTACCCGTCTCTCTAACCTTAGCCCTCAACCTAACACTAACCCTAGGTCCAATCCTAGCACTAACCGTCTCTCTATCCCTAGCGCTCAACATAACTCTAACCCTAGGTCCAATCCTAACCCTAACCGTCTCTGTAAGCCTAACCCTCAACATAACCCTAACCCTAGGTCCATTCCTAACCCTAACCGTCTCTCTAGCCCTAGGCCTCAACATAACCCTAACCCTAGGTCCAATCCTAATCCTAACCGTCCCTGTAACACTAGCCCTCAACATAACCCTAACCCTAGGTCCAATCCTAACCTTAACCTTCTCTCTAACCCTAGCCCTCAACTTAATCTTAACCCTAGGTCCAATCCTAACCCTAACCGTCTCTAACCCTAACCCTCAACCTAACCCTAACCCTAGGTCCAATCCTAACCCTAACCGTCTATATAACCCTAGCCCTCAACATAACCCTAACCCTAGGTCCAATCCTAACCCTAACCGTCCCTCTAACCCTAGCCCTCAACATAACCCTAACCCTAGGAACAATCCTAACCCTAACCGTCTCTCTAACCCTAGCCCTCAACATAACCCTAACCCTAGTTACAATCCTAACCCTAACCGTCTCTATAACCCTAGCCCTCAACCTAACCCTAACCCTAGGTCCAATCCTAACCCTAACCGACTCTCTAACCCTAGCCCTCAACTTAATCTTAACCCTAGGTCCAATCCTAACCCTAACCGTCTCTAACCCTAACCCTCAACCTAACCCTAACCCTAGGTCCAATCCTAACCCTAACCGTCTATATAACCCTAGCCCTCAACAGAACCCTAACCCTAGGTCCAATCCTAACCCTACCCGTCTCTCTAACCCTAGCCCTCAACATAACCCTAACCCTAGGAACAATCCTAACCCTAACCGTCTCTCTAACCCTAGCCCTCAACATAACCCTAACCCTAGTTACAATCCTAACCCTAACCGTCTCTATAACCCTAGCCCTCAACCTAACCCTAACCATAGGTCCAATCCTAACCCTAACCGTCACTCTAACCCTAGCCCTCAACCTAAACCTTATTGGACGTCCAATCCTAACCCTAACCGTCTCTCTAACCCTAGCCCTCAACATAACCCTAACCCTATGTCCAATCCTCATCCTACCCGTCTCTCTAACCTTAGCCCTCAACCTAACCCTAACCCTAGGTCCAATTCTAGCACTAACCGTCTCTCTAACCCTAGCCCTCAACATAACCCTAACACTAGGTCCAATCCTAACCCTAACCGTCTCTCTAACCCAAGCCCTCAACATAAACCTAACCCTAGGTCCAATCCTAACCCTAACCGTCCCTCTAACCCTAGCCCTCAACATAACCCTAACCCTAGGACCAATCCTAACCCTAACCGTCTCTCTAAACCTAGCCCTCAACCTAACCCTAACCCTACGTCCAATCATAACCCTAATCGTCTCTCTAACCCTAGCCCTCAACCTAACACTAACCGTAGGTCCAATCCTAACCCTAACCGTCTCTCTGAACCTAGCCGTCAACATAACCCTAACCCTAGGTCCAATCCTAACCCGAACCGTCTCTCGAACCTTAGCCCTCAACATAACCCTAACCCTAGGGACAATCCTAACCCTGACCGTCTCTCTAACCCTAGCCCTCAAAATAACCCTAACCCTAGGTCCAATCCTAACCCTAACCGTCTCTCTAACCCTAGCCCTCAACATAACCCTAACCCTAGGTCCAATCCTAACCCTAACCGACTCTCTAACCCTAGCCCTAAACATAACCCTAACCCTAGGTCCAATCCTAACCCTAGCCCTCAACATAACCCTAACTCTAGGTCCAATCCTCCCCCTTACCTTCTCTCTAACCCTAGCCCTCAACATCATCCTAACCCTAAGTCCAATCCTAACCCTAACCGTCTCTCTAACCCTAGCCCTCAACATAACCGTAACCCTACGTCCAATCCTAACCCTAACCGTCTCTCTAACCGTAGCCCTCAACCTAACCCTAACCCTAGGTCGAATCCTAACCCTAACCGACTCTCTGAACCTAGCCCTCAACATAACCCTAACCCTAGGTCCAATCCTAACCCTAACCGTCTCCTGAACCTTAGCCCTCAACATAACCCTAACCCTAGGGACAATCCTAACCCTGACCGTCTCTCTAACCCTAGCCCTCAACATAACCCTAACCCTAGGTCCAATCCTAACCCTAACCGTCTCTCGAGCCTTAGCCCTCAACATAACCCTAACCCTAGGGACAATCCTAACCCTGACCGTCTCTCTAACCCTAGCCCTCAACATAACCCTTACCCTAGGTCCAATCCTAACCCTAACCGTCTCTCTAACCCTAGCCCTCAACATAACCCTAACCCTAGGTCCAATCCTAACCCTAACCGACTCTCTAACCCTAGCCCTAAACATAACCCGAACCCTAGGTCCAATCCTAACCCTAGCCCTCAACATAACCCTAACCCAAGGTCCAATCCTCCCCCTTACCGTCTCTCTAACCCTAGCCCTCAACATAACCCTAACCCTAGGTCCAACCCTAACCCTAACCGTCTCTCTAACCCTAGCCCTCAACATAACCGTAACCCTACGTCCAATCCTAACCCTAACCGTCTCTCTAACCGTAGCCCTCAACCTAACCCTAACCCTAGGTCGAATCCTAACCCTAACCGACTCTCTGAACCTAGCCCTCAACATAACCCTAACCCTAGGTCCAATCCTAACCCTAACCGTCTCCTGAACCTTAGCTCTCAACATAACACTAACCCTAGGTCCAATCCTAACCCTAACCGTCTCTCTAACCCTAGCCCTCAACATAACCCTAACCCTAGGTCCAATCCTAACCCTAACCGTCTCTCGAACCTTAGCCCTCAACATAACCCTAACCCTAGGGACAATTCTAACCCTGACCGTCTCTCTAACCCTAGCCCTCAACATAACCCTTACCCTAGGTCCAATCCTAACCCTAACCGTCTCTCTAACCCTAGCCCTCAACATAACCCTAACCCTAGGTGCAATCCTAACCCTAACCGACTCTCTAACCCTAGCCCTAAACATAACCCTAACCCTAGGTCCAATCCTAACCCTAGCCCTCCACATAACCCTAACCCTAGGTCCAATCCTCCCCCTTACCGTCTCTCTAACCCTAGCCCTCAACATAACCCTAACCCTAGGTCCAATCCAAACCCTAACCGTCTCTCTAACCCTAGCCCTCAACATAACCGTAACCCTACGTCCAATCCTAACCCTTACCGTCTCTCTAACCGTAGCCCTCAACCTAACCCTAACCCTAGGTCGAATCCTAACCCTAACCGTCTCTCTAACCCTAGCCGTCAACCTAACCCTAACCCTAGGTCCAATACTAACCCTAACCATCTCTCTAACCCTAGCCCTCAACCTAACCCTAACCCTAGGTCCAATCCTAACCCTAACCGTCTCTCTAACCCGAGCCCTCAACCTAACCCTAACCCTAGGTCCAATCCTAACCCTAACCATCTCTCTAACCCTAGCCCTCAACCTAACCCTAACCCTAGGTCCAATCCTAACCCTAACCGTCCCTCTAACCCTAGCCCTCAACATAACCCTAACCCAAGGTCCAATCCTAACCCTAACCGTCTCTCTAACACTAGCCCTCAACCTAACCCTAACCCTAGGTCCAATCCTAACCCTAACCGTCTCACTAACCCTAGCCCTCAACATAACCCTAACCCTAGGTCCAATCCTAACCCTAACCGTCTCTCTAACCCTAGCCCTCAACATACCCCTAACCGTAGGTCTAATCCTAACCCTAACCGTCTCTCTAACCTTAGCCCTCAACCTAACCCTAACCCTAGGTCCAATCCTAACCCTTACCATCTCTCTAATCCTAACCCTCAACCTAAACCTTATCCGACGTCCAATCCTAACCCTAACCGTCCTTCTAACCCTAGCCCTCAACCGAACCCTAACCCTTGGTCCAATCCTAACCCTAACCATCTCTCTAATCCTAGCCCTCAACCTAAACCTTATCCGACGTCCAATCCTAAACCTAACCTTCTCTCTAACCCTAGCCCTCAACATAACCCTAACCCTATGTCCAATCCTCATCCTACCCGTCTCTCTAACCTTAGCCCTCAACCTAACACTAACCCTAGGTCCAATCCTAGCACTAACCGTCTCTCTATCCCTAGCGCTCAACATAACCCTAACCCTAGGTCCAATCCTAACCCTAACCGTCTCTGTAAGCCTAACCCTCAACATAACCCTAACCCTAGGTCCATTCCTAACCCTAACCGTCTCTCTAGCCCTAGGCCTCAACATAACCCTAACCCTAGGTCCAATCCTAATCCTAACCGTCCCTGTAACACTAGCCCTCAACATAACCCTAACCCTAGGTCCAATCCTAACCTTAACCTTCTCTCTAACCCTAGCCCTCAACTTAATCTTAACCCTAGGTCCAATCCTAACCCTAACCGTCTCTAACCCTAACCCTCAACCTAACCCTAACCCTAGGTCCAATCCTAACCCTAACCGTCTATATAACCCTAGCCCTCAACATAACCCTAACCCTAGGTCCAATCCTAACCCTAACCGTCCCTCTAACCCTAGCCCTCAACATAACCCTAACCCTAGGAACAATCCTAACCCTAACCGTCTCTCTAACCCTAGCCCTCAACATAACCCTAACCCTAGTTACAATCCTAACCCTAACCGTCTCTATAACCCTAGCCCTCAACCTAACCCTAACCCTAGGTCCAATCCTAACCCTAACCGACTCTCTAACCCTAGCCCTCAACTTAATCTTAACCCTAGGTCCAATCCTAACCCTAACCGTCTCTAACCCTAACCCTCAACCTAACCCTAACCCTAGGTCCAATCCTAACCCTAACCGTCTATATAACCCTAGCCCTCAACAGAACCCTAACCCTAGGTCCAATCCTAACCCTACCCGTCTCTCTAACCCTAGCCCTCAACATAACCCTAACCCTAGGAACAATCCTAACCCTAACCGTCTCTCTAACCCTAGCCCTCAACATAACCCTAACCCTAGTTACAATCCTAACCCTAACCGTCTCTATAACCCTAGCCCTCAACCTAACCCTAACCATAGGTCCAATCCTAACCCTAACCGTCTCTCTAACCCTAGCCCTCAACCTAAACCTTATTGGACGTCCAATCCTAACCCTAACCGTCTCTCTAACCCTAGCCCTCAACATAACCCTAACCCTATGTCCAATCCTCATCCTACCCGTCTCTCTAACCTTAGC
This sequence comes from Miniopterus schreibersii, assembly GCF_964146895.1. Lineage (NCBI taxonomy): Eukaryota > Metazoa > Chordata > Mammalia > Chiroptera > Miniopteridae > Miniopterus > Miniopterus schreibersii. Next base: position 7,370 of record NW_027669732.1, on the reverse strand, counting down.
CCTCAACCTAACCCTAACCCTAGGTCCAATTCTAGCACTAACCGTCTCTCTAACCCTAGCCCTCAACATAACCCTAACACTAGGTCCAATCCTAACCCTAACCGTCTCTCTAACCCAAGCCCTCAACATAAACCTAACCCTAGGTCCAATCCTAACCCTAACCGTCCCTCTAACCCTAGCCCTCAACATAACCCTAACCCTAGGACCAATCCTAACCCTAACCGTCTCTCTAAACCTAGCCCTCAACCTAACCCTAACCCTACGTCCAATCATAACCCTAATCGTCTCTCTAACCCTAGCCCTCAACCTAACACTAACCGTAGGTCCAATCCTAACCCTAACCGTCTCTCTGAACCTAGCCGTCAACATAACCCTAACCCTAGGTCCAATCCTAACCCGAACCGTCTCTCGAACCTTAGCCCTCAACATAACCCTAACCCTAGGGACAATCCTAACCCTGACCGTCTCTCTAACCCTAGCCCTCAAAATAACCCTAACCCTAGGTCCAATCCTAACCCTAACCGTCTCTCTAACCCTAGCCCTCAACATAACCCTAACCCTAGGTCCAATCCTAACCCTAACCGACTCTCTAACCCTAGCCCTAAACATAACCCTAACCCTAGGTCCAATCCTAACCCTAGCCCTCAACATAACCCTAACTCTAGGTCCAATCCTCCCCCTTACCTTCTCTCTAACCCTAGCCCTCAACATCATCCTAACCCTAAGTCCAATCCTAACCCTAACCGTCTCTCTAACCCTAGCCCTCAACATAACCGTAACCCTACGTCCAATCCTAACCCTAACCGTCTCTCTAACCGTAGCCCTCAACCTAACCCTAACCCTAGGTCGAATCCTAACCCTAACCGACTCTCTGAACCTAGCCCTCAACATAACCCTAACCCTAGGTCCAATCCTAACCCTAACCGTCTCCTGAACCTTAGCCCTCAACATAACCCTAACCCTAGGGACAATCCTAACCCTGACCGTCTCTCTAACCCTAGCCCTCAACATAACCCTAACCCTAGGTCCAATCCTAACCCTAACCGTCTCTCGAGCCTTAGCCCTCAACATAACCCTAACCCTAGGGACAATCCTAACCCTGACCGTCTCTCTAACCCTAGCCCTCAACATAACCCTTACCCTAGGTCCAATCCTAACCCTAACCGTCTCTCTAACCCTAGCCCTCAACATAACCCTAACCCTAGGTCCAATCCTAACTCTAACCGACTCTCTAACCCTAGCCCTAAACATAACCCGAACCCTAGGTCCAATCCTAACCCTAGCCCTCAACATAACCCTAACCCAAGGTCCAATCCTCCCCCTTACCGTCTCTCTAACCCTAGCCCTCAACATAACCCTAACCCTAGGTCCAACCCTAACCCTAACCGTCTCTCTAACCCTAGCCCTCAACATAACCGTAACCCTACGTCCAATCCTAACCCTAACCGTCTCTCTAACCGTAGCCCTCAACCTAACCCTAACCCTAGGTCGAATCCTAACCCTAACCGACTCTCTGAACCTAGCCCTCAACATAACCCTAACCCTAGGTCCAATCCTAACCCTAACCGTCTCCTGAACCTTAGCTCTCAACATAACCCTAACCCTAGGGACAATCCTAACCCTGACCGTCTCTCTAACCCTAGCCCTCAACATAACCCTAACCCTAGGTCCAATCCTAACCCTAACCGACTCTCTAACCCTAGCCCTAAACATAACCCTAACCCTTGGTCCAATCCTAACCCTAGCCCTCAACATAACCATAACCCTAGGTCCAATCCTGCCCCTACCGTCTCTCTAACCCTAGCCCTCAACATAACCCTAACCCTAAGTCCAATCCTAACCCTAACCGTCTCTCTAACCCTAGCCCTCAACATAACCCTAACCCTACCTCCAATCCTAACCTTAACCGTCTCTCTAACCCTAGCCCTCAACCTAACCCTAACCCTAGGTCCAATCCTCCCCCTACCGTCTCTCTAACCCTAGCCCTCAACATAACCCTAACCCTATGTCCAATCCTCATCCTACCCGTCTCTCTAACCTTATCCCTCAACCTAACCCTAACCCTAGGTCCAATTCTAGCACTAACCGTCTCTCTAAACCTAGCCCTCAACATAACCCTAACCCTAGGTCCAATCCTAACCCTAACCGTCTCTCTAACCCTAGCCCTCAACATAACCCTAACCCTAGGTCCAATCCTAACCCTAACCGTCCCTATAACCCTAGCCCTCAACATAACCCTAACCCTAGCTCCAATCCTAACCCTAATCGACTCTCTAACCCTAGCCCTAAACATAACCCTAACCCTAGGTCCAATCCTAACCCTAGCCCTCAACATAACCCTAACCCTAGGTCCAATCCTAACCCTAACCGTCTCTCTAACCCTACCCCTCAACATAACCCTAACCCTAGATCCAATCCTAACCCTAACCGTCTCTCTAAACCTATCCCTCAACCTAACTCTAACCCTAGGTCCAATCCTAACCCTAACCGTCTCTCTAACCCTAGCCCTCAACCTAACCCTAACCCTAGGTCAAATCCTAACCCTAACTGTCTCTCTAACCCTAGCCCTCAACCTAACCCTAACCCTAGGTCCAATCCTAACCCTAACCGTCTCTCTAACCGGAGCCCTCGACCTAACACTAACCCTAGGTCCAATCCTAACCCTAACCATCTCTCTAACCCTAGCGCTCAACCTAACCCTAACCCTAGGTCCAATCCTAACCCTAACCGTCTCTCTAACCCTAGCCCTCAACCTAAACCTTATCCGACGTCCAATCCTAACCCTAACAGTCTCTCTAACCCTAGCCCTCAACATAACCCTAACCCTATGTCCAATACTCATCCTACCCGTCTCTCTAACCTTAGCCCTCAACCTAACCCTAACCCTAGGTCCAATTCCAGCACTAACCGTCTCTCTAACCCTAGCCCTCAACATAACCCTAACCCTAGGTCCAATCCTAACCCTAACCGTCTTTCTAACCCTAGCCCTCAACATAAACCTAACCCTAGGTCCAATCCTAACCCTAACCTTCCCTCTAACCCTAGCCCTCAACATAACCCTAACCCTAGGACCAATCCTAACCCTAACCGTCTCTCTAACCCTAGCCCTCAACCTAACCCTAACCCTACGTCCAATCATAACCCTAATCGTCTCTCTAACCCTAGCCCTCAACATAACACTAACCCTAGGTCCAATCCTAACCCTAACCATCTCTCTAACCCTAGCCCTCAACATAACCCTAACCCTAGGTCCAATCCTAACCCTAACCGTATCTCTGAACCTAGCCCTCAACATAACCCTAACCCTAGGTCCAATCCTAACCCTAACCGTCTCTCGAACCTTAGCCCTCAACATAACCCTAACCCTAGGGACAATTCTAACCCTGACCGTCTCTCTAACCCTAGCCCTCAACATAACCCTTACCCTAGGTCCAATCCTAACCCTAACCGTCTCTCTAACCCTAGCCCTCAACATAACCCTATCCCTAGGTGCAATCCTAACCCTAACCGACTCTCTAACCCTAGCCCTAAACATAACCCTAACCCTAGGTCCAATCCTAACCCTAGCCCTCCACATAACCCTAACCCTAGGTCCAATCCTCCCCCTTACCGTCTCTCTAACCCTAGCCCTCAACATAACCCTAACCCTAGGTCCAATCCTAACCCTAACCGTCTCTCTAACCCTAGCCCTCAACATAACCGTAACCCTACGTCCAATCCTAACCCTTACCGTCTCTCTAACCGTAGCCCTCAACCTAACCCTAACCCTAGGTCGAATCCTAACCCTAACCGTCTCTCTAACCCTAGCCGTCAACCTAACCCTAACCCTAGGTCCAATACTAACCCTAACCATCTCTCTAACCCTAGCCCTCAACCTAACCCTAACCCTAGGTCCAATCCTAACCCTAACCGTCTCTCTAACCCGAGCCCTCAACCTAACCCTAACCCTAGGTCCAATCCTAACCCTAACCATCTCTCTAACCCTAGCCCTCAACCTAACCCTAACCCTAGGTCCAATCCTAACCCTAACCGTCCCTCTAACCCTAGCCCTCAACATAACCCTAACCCAAGGTCCAATCCTAACCCTAACCGTCTCTCTAACACTAGCCCTCAACCTAACCCTAACTCTACGTCCAATCCTAACCCTAACCGTCTCTCTAATCCTAGCCCTCAACCTAACCCTAACCCTAGGTCCAATCCTAACCCTAACCGTCTCACTAACCCTAGCCCTCAACATAACCCTAACCCTAGGTCCAATCCTAACCCTAACCGTCTCTCTAACCCTAGCCCTCAACATACCCCTAACCGTAGGTCTAATCCTAACCCTAACCGTCTCTCTAACCTTAGCCCTCAACCTAACCCTAACCCTAGGTCCAATCCTAACCCTTACCATCTCTCTAATCCTAACCCTCAACCTAAACCTTATCCGACGTCCAATCCTAACCCTAACCGTCCTTCTAACCCTAGCCCTCAACCGAACCCTAACCCTTGGTCCAATCCTAACCCTAACCATCTCTCTAATCCTAGCCCTCAACCTAAACCTTATCCGACGTCCAATCCTAAACCTAACCTTCTCTCTAACCCTAGCCCTCAACATAACCCTAACCCTATGTCCAATCCTCATCCTACCCGTCTCTCTAACCTTAGCCCTCAACCTAACACTAACCCTAGGTCCAATCCTAGCACTAACCGTCTCTCTATCCCTAGCGCTCAACATAACCCTAACCCTAGGTCCAATCCTAACCCTAACCGTCTCTGTAAGCCTAACCCTCAACATAACCCTAACCCTAGGTCCATTCCTAACCCTAACCGTCTCTCTAGCCCTAGGCCTCAACATAACCCTAACCCTAGGTCCAATCCTAACCCTAACCGTCCCTGTAACACTAGCCCTCAACATAACCCTAACCCTAGGTCCAATCCTAACCTTAACCTTCTCTCTAACCCTAGCCCTCAACCTAACCCTAACCCTAGGTCCAATCCTAACCCTAACCGACTCTCTAACCCTAGCCCTCAACTTAATCTTAACCCTAGGTCCAATCCTAACCCTAACCGTCTCTAACCCTAACCCTCAACCTAACCCTAACCCTAGGTCCAATCCTAACCCTAACCGTCTATATAACCCTAGCCCTCAACATAACCCTAACCCTAGGTCCAATCCTAACCCTACCCGTCTCTCTAACCCTAGCCCTCAACATAACCCTAACCCTAGGAACAATCCTAACCCTAACCGTCTCTCTAACCCTAGCCCTCAACATAACCCTAACCCTAGTTACAATCCTAACCCTAACCGTCTCTATAACCCTAGCCCTCAACCTAACCCTAACCCTAGGTCCAATCCTAACCCTAACCGACACTCTAACCCTAGCCCTCAACTTAATTTTAACCCTAGGTCCAATCCTAACCCTAACCGTCTCTAACCCTAACCCTCAACCTAACCCTAACCCTAGGTCCAATCCTAACCCTAACCGTCTATATAACCCTAGCCCTCAACATAACCCTAACCCTAGGTCCAATCCTAACCCTACCCGTCTCTCTAACCCTAGCCCTCAACATAACCCTAACCCTAGGAACAATCCTAACCCTAACCGTCTCTCTAACCCTAGCCCTCAACATAACCCTAACCCTAGTTACAATCCTAACCCTAACCGTCTCTATAACCCTAGCCCTCAACCTAACCCTAACCCTAGGTCCAATCCTAACCCTGACCGTCTGTCTAACCCTAGCCCTCAACCTAACCCTAACCCTAGGTCCAATCCTAACCCTAACCGACTCTCTAACCCTAGCCCTCAACTTAATCTTAACCCTAGGTCCAATCCTAACCCTAACCGTCTCTAACCCTAACCCTCAACCTAACCCTAACCCTAGGTCCAATCCTAACCCTAACCGTCTATATAACCCTAGCCCTCAACATAACCCTAACCCTAGGTCCAATCCTAACCCTACCCGTCTCTCTAACCCTAGCCCTCAACATAACCCTAACCCTAGGAACAATCCTAACCCTAACCGTCTCTCTAACCCTAGCCCTCAACATAACCCTAACCCTAGTTACAATCCTAACCCTAACCGTCTCTATAACCCTAGCCCTCAACCTAACCCTAACCCTAGGTCCAATACTAACCCTAACCTTCTCTCTAACCCTAGCCCTCAACGTAACCCTAACCCTAGGTCCAATCCTAACCCTAACCATCTCTCTAACCCTAGCCCTCAACGTAACCCTAACCCTAGGTCCAATCCTAACCCTAACCGTCTCTCTAATCCTAGCCCTCAACATAACACTAACCCTAGGTCCAATCCTAACCCTAAGCGTCTCTCTGAACCTAGCCCTCAACATAACCCTAACCCTAGGTCCAATCCTAACCCTAACCGTCTCTCGAACATTAGTCCTCAACCTAACCCTAACCCTAGGTCCAATCCTAACCCTAACCCTGTCTCTAACCCTAGCCCTCAACATAACCCTAACCCTAGGTCCAATACTTACCCTAACCGTCTCTCTAACCCTAGCCCTCAACCTAACCCTAACCCTAGGTCCAATCCTAAACCTAACCGTCTCTCTAACCCTAGCCCTCAACATAACCCTAACCCTAGGTCCAATCCTAACCCTAACCCTGTCTCTAACCCTAGCCCTCAACGTAACCCTAACCCTAGGTCCAATCCTAACGCTAACCGTCTCTCTAACGCTACCCCTCAACCTAACCCTAACCCTAGGTCCAATACTAACCCTAACCGTCTCTCTAACCCTAGCCCTCAACCTAACCCTAACCCTAGGTCCAATCCTAGCAGTAACCGTCTCTCTAACCCTAGCCCTCAACATAACCCTAACCCTAGGTCCAATCCTAACCCTAACCGTCTCTCTAAGCCTACCCCTCAACATAACCCTAACCCTAGGTCCAATCCTAACCCTAACCGTCTCTCTAACCGTAGCCCTCAACCTAACCCTAACCCTAGGTCCAATCCTAACCCTAACCGTCTCTCTAACCCTAGCCCTCAACCTAACCCTAACCCTAGGTCCAATCCTAACCCTAACCGTCCCTCTAACCCTATCCCTCAACCTAACCCTAACCCTAGGTCCAATCCTAACCCTAACACTGTCTCTAACCCTAGCCCTCAACATAACCATAACCCTAGGTCCAATCCTTACCCTAACCGTCTCTCTAACCCTAGCCCTCAACCTAACCCTAACCCTAGGTCCAATCCTAAACCTGACCGTCTCTCTAACCCTAGCCCTCAACCTAACCCTAACCCTAGGTCCAATCCTAACCCTAACGGTCTCTCTAACCCTAGCCCTCAACCTAACCCTAACTCTAGGTCCAATCCTAACCCTAACCGTCTCTCTAACCCTAGCCCTCAACATAACCCTAACCCTAGGTCCA
>NW_027669733.1:0-80000 GCF_964146895.1 Miniopterus schreibersii | reverse complement strand
TTTCTTGAATGTTCTCGAAGCATTAGGTGAAAGAGCGTGTTTGATCAAGGGTGAAGCAGTGTGAGTTTTCCTAGATTTCAAGTGATTTGAGAAACATATTCCGCGTTTTTCCACATTGTCTATAAACAGCAGGAGGCTTGCAAGAGATTGAAACAATGCATCCCAAAACATATTCCACCAGTGAAAACACACATTTCTACAAAGACCTTGAAAGAGCAGGCAAAAGAATAGTGCCTGAGTGTTCTTTCAGAGAGAAACATGCATTTCATTCTTCTAGAGTGAGTTTTCAGCCTGGAATTCATATGCATTTTGAACTCTGCAGAATGTAGCTACCTGCTCGGGGGTTCTGTCAGAGAAGCACCTTTCCTGCAGGAGCTTATTGCAACATTCATTGTTTGGCTAATTTCTTTAAGGTTGGTTTTGGAAGGTTTTTCAACTTTGGCCAAATCGCGCTTCGTACGAAATTTTTTCACACTGCTGTTTCCAAGTGTCCACAAAGAACTGCTGCTGGAAACGGTACACATGCACATCTCCCATACTGTTCTGCTCGTTTCACTACCTGGATTTCGGTTTCCTCCTCCTACTTTGAAATGACAAGCCTTCATTCAGCATGCTACACACGCAGTTTCAGTTTTAAACATGTTGGTGCTCTCAAAACGCTGTGTAACCTGAGTAGAGTGTGTCACTCTCCAGCACTGAATACACAACTTAGAGCTCCTTTCGCCACAGACACGCAAACACATCTTTTCGGGAAAGTCCTAATTCAGGTCACTTGGAAATTTAAGGGTTTCATCGAGAACATGAAGTGAATCATGCTTTTCCACTCTGCAAAAGATAGAAATGACTTTTCCTACATGCCCGTCTGAAATTCACTGCAAAATGGACCTCTTTCCTGCTTTCTTGAATGTTCTCAATGCATTAGGTGAAAGAGCGTGTTTGAGCAAGAGTGATGCAGTGTGCTTCTTCCTGGATTTCAAGTGATTTGGGAAACCTCATCCGCGTTTTTCCACATTGTCTATTAAACAACGTGAGGCTTGCAAGAGATTGAAACAATGCATCCCAAAACATATTCCACCAGTGAAAACACACGTTTCTATAAAGGCCTTGAAGAAGCAAGCAAAAGAATAGTGGCTGAGTGATCTTTGCGAGAGAAACATGCATTTCATCCTTCTGGAGTAAATTTTCAGCCTGGAATTCATCTGCATTTTGTACTGTGCAGAATGTATCTACCTGCTCGGGGGTTGTGTCATAGAAGCACCTTTCCTGCAGGAGCTTATTGCAACAGTCATCGTTTGGCTAAGTTCTTTAGGGTTGGTTTTGGAAGGTCTTTCAACTTTGGCCCAATCCCGCTTCGTACGAAATTCTTTCACAGCGCTGTTTCCAAGTGTCCACAAAGAGCTGCTGCTGGAAACTGTACACATGCACATCTCCCATACTGGTGTGCTCATTTCACTACCTGGATTTTGGTTTCCTCTTCCTTCTTTGAAATGACAAGCCTTCATTCAACATGTACAAACACCTTGTAGCAGTTTCAGCTTTAAGCATGTTGGTGTTCTCAAAGGGCTGTGTAACCTGTGTAGAGTGTGTCACTCTCCAGTACTGAAAACACAACTTAGAGTTCCTTTCCCCACAGACATGCAAACACATCTTTTTGGGGGAGTCCTATTTAAGATCAGGTGGAAATGTAAGGGTTTCATCGAGAAGATGAAGTCAATCATGCTTTTGCACTTTGCAACAGATAGAAATGACTTTTTGTAGAAGCCCTTCTGAATTTCACTGCAAAATGCCCTTCTTTTCTGCTTTCTTGAATGTTCTCGAAGCATTAGGTGAAAGAGCGTGTTTGATCAAGGGTGAAGCAGTGTGAGTTTTCCTAGATTTCAAGTGATTTGAGAAACATATTCCGCGTTTTTCCACATTGTCTATAAACAGCAGGAGGCTTGCAAGAGATTGAAACAATGCATCCCAAAACATATTCCACCAGTGAAAACACACATTTCTACAAAGACCTTGAAAGAGCAGGCAAAAGAATAGTGGCTGAGTGTTCTTTCAGAGGGAAACATGCATTTCATTCTTCTAGAGTGAGTTTTCAGCCTGGAATTCATATGCATTTTGAAGTCTGCAGAATGTAGCTACCTGCTCGGGGGTTCTGTCATAGAAGCACCTTTCCTGCAGGAACTTATTGCAACATTCATTGTTTGGCTAATTTCTTTAGGGTTGGTTTTGGAAGGTCTTTCAACTTTGGCCAAATCCCGCTTCGTACGAAATTTTTTCACACTGCTGTTTCCAAGTGTCCACAAAGAACTGCTGCTGGAAACGGTACACATGCACATCTCCCATACTGGTGTGCTCGTTTCACTACCTGGATTTCGGTTTCCTCCTCCTTCTTTGAAATGACAAGCCTTCATTCAGCATGCTACACACGACTTGTAGCAGTTTCCGTTTTAAACATGTTGGTGCTCTCAAAACGCTGTGTAACCTGAGTAGAGTGAGTCACTCTCCAGCACTGAATACACAACTTAGAGCTCCTTTCCCCACAGACACGCAAACACATCTTTTTGGGAAAGTCCTAATTCAGGTCACTTGGAAATGTAAGGGTTTCATCGAGAACATGAAGTGAATCATGCTTTTCCACTCTGCAACAGATAGAAATGACTTTTCCTACATGCCCGTCTGAAATTCACTGCAAAATGGACCTCTTTCCTGCTTTCTTGAATGTTCTCAACGCATTAGGTGAAAGAGCGTGTTTGAGCAAGAGTGAGGCAGTGTGCTTCTTCCTGGATTTCAAGTGTTTTGGGAAACCTCATCCGCGTTTTTCCACATTGTCTAAGAAACAACATGAGGCTTGCAAGAGATTGAAACAATGCATCCCAAAACATATTCCACCAGTGAAAACACACGTTTCTACAAAGGCCTTGGAGAAGCAAGCAAAAGAATAGTGGCTGAGTGATCTTTGCGAGAGAAACATGCATTTCATCCTTCTGGAGTAAATTTTCAGCCTGGATTTCATATGCATTTTGTACTGTGCAGAATGTATCTACCTGCTCGGGGGTTGTGTCATAGAAGCACCTTTCCTGCAGGAGCTTATTGCAACAGTCATCGTTTGGCTATGTTCTTTAGGGTTGGTTTTGGAAGGTCTTTCAACTTTGGCCCAATCCCGCTTCGTACGAAATTTTTTCACAGCGCTGTTTCCAAGTGTCCACAAAGAGCTGCTGCTGGAAACTGTACACATGCACATCTCCCATACTGGTGTGCTCGTTTCACTACCTGGATTTTGGTTTCCTCTTCCTTCTTTGAAATGACAAGCCTTCATTCAACCTGTACAAACACCTTGTAGCAGTTTCAGCTTTAACCATGTTGGTGTTCTCAAAGGGCTGTGTAACCTGTCTAGGGTGTGTCACTCTCCAGTACTGAATACACAACTTAGAGTTCCTTTCATCACAGACATGCCAACACATCTTTTTGGGGGAGTCCTATTTAAGATCAGGTGGAAATGTAAGGGTTTCATCGAGAAGATGAAGTCAATCATGCTTTTGCACTCTGCAACAGATAGAAATGACTTTTTGTAGTAGCACGTCTGAATTTCACTGCAAAATGCCCTTCTTTTCTGCTTTCTTGAATGTTCTCGAAGCATTAGGTGAAAGAGCGTGTTTGATCAAGGGTGAAGCAGTGTGAGTTTTCCTAGATTTCAAGTGATTTGAGAAACATATTCCGCGTTTTTCCACATTGTCTATAAACAGCAGGAGGCTTGCAAGAGATTGAAACAATGCATCCCAAAACATATTCCACCAGTGAAAACACACATTTCTACAAAGACCTTGAAAGAGCAGGCAAAAGAATAGTGGCTGAGTGTTCTTTCAGAGGGAAACATGCATTTCATTGTTCTAGAGTGAGTTTTCAGCCTGGAATTCATATGCATTTTGAACTCTGCAGAATGTAGCTACCTGCTCGGGGGTTCTGTCAGAGAAGCACCTTTCCTGCAGGAGTTTATTGCAACATTCATTGTTTGGCTAATTTCTTTAAGGTTGGTTTTGGAAAGTCTTTCAACTTTGGCCAAATCCCGCTTCTTACGAAATTTTTTCACACTGCTGTTTCCAAGTGTCCACAAAGAACTGCTGCTGGAAACGGTACACATGCACATCTCCCACAATGTTCTGCTCGTTTCACTACCTGGATTTCGGTTTCCTCCTCCTACTTTGAAATGACAAGCCTTCATTCAGCATGCTACAGACGCCTTGTAGCAGTTTCCGTTTTAAAGATGTTGGTGCTCTCAAAACGCTGTGTAACCTGAGTAGAGTGTGTCACTCTCCAGCACTGAATACACAAATTAGAGCTCCTTTCGCCACAGACACGCAAACACATCTTTTTGGGAAAGTCCTAATTCAGTTCACTTGGAAATGTAAGGGTTTCATCGAGAACATGAAGTGAATCATGCTTTTCCACTCTGCAACAGATAGAAAAGACTTTTCCTACATGCCCGTCTGAAATTCACTGCAAAATGACCCTCTTTCCTGCTTTCTTGAATGTTCTCAACGCATTAGGTGAAAGAGCGTGTTTGAGCAAGAGTGATGCAGTGTGCTTCTTCCTGGATTTCAAGTGATTTGGGAAACCTCATCCGCGTTTTTCCACATTGTCTAAGAAACAACATGAGGCTTGCAAGACATTGAAACAATGCATCCCAAAACATATTCCACCAGTGAAAACACACGTTTCTATAAAGGCCTTGAAGAAGCAAGCAAAAGAATAGTGGCTGAGTGATCTTTGTGAGAGAAACATGCATTTCATCCTTCTGGAGTAAATTTTCAGCCTGGAATTCATCTGCATTTTGTACTGTGCAGAATGTATCTACCTGCTCGGGGGTTGTGTCATAGAAGCACCTTTCCTGCAGGAGCTTATTGCAACAGTCATCGTTTGGCTAAGTTCTTTAGGGTTGGTTTTGGAAGGTCTTTCAACTTTGGCCCAATCCCGCTTCGTACGAAATTTTTTCACAGCGCTGTTTCCAAGTGTCCACAAAGAGCTGCTGCTGGAAACTGTACACATGCACATCTCCCATACTGGTGTGCTCGTTTCACTACCTGGATTTAGGTTTCCTCTTCCTTCTTTGAAATGACAAGCCTTCATTCAACATGTACAAACACCTTGTAGCAGTTTCAGCTTTAAGCATGTTGGTGTTCTCAAAGGGCTGTGTAACCTGTGTAGAGTGTGTCACTCTCCAGTACTGAATACACAACTTAGAGTTCCTTTCATCACAGACATGCAAACACATCTTTTTGGGGGAGTCCTATTTAAGATCAGGTGGAAATGTAAGGGTTTCATCGAGAAGATGAAGTCAATCATGCTTTTGCACTCTGCAACAGATAGAAATGACTTTTTGTAGTAGCACGTCTGAATTTCACTGCAAAATGCCCTTCTTTTCTGCTTTCTTGAATGTTCCGGAAGCATTAGGTGAAAGAGCGTGTTTGATCAAGGGTGAAGCAGTGTGAGTTTTCCTAGATTTCAAGTGATTTGAGAAACATATTCCGCGTTTTTCCACATTGTCTATAAACAGCAGGAGGCTTGCAAGAGATTGAAACAATGCATCCCAAAACATATTCCACCAGTGAAAACACACATTTCTACAAAGACCTTGAAAGAGCAGGCAAAAGAATAGTGGCTGAGTGTTCTTTCAGAGAGAAACATGCATTTCATTCTTCTAGAGTGAGTTTTCAGCCTGGAATTCATATGCATTTTGAACTCTGCAGAATGTAGCTACCTGCTCGGGGGTTCTGACAGAGAAGCACCTTTCCTGCAGGAGCTTATTGCAGCATTCATTGTTTGGCTAATTTCTTTAGGGTTGGTTTCGGAAGGTCTTTCAACTTAGGCCAAATCCCGCTTCGTACGAAATTTTTTCACACTGCTGTTTCCAAGTGTCCACAAAGAACTGCTGCTGGAAACGGTACACATGCACATCTCCCATACTGGTCTGCTCATTTCACTACCTGGATTTCGGTTTCCACCTCCTACTTTGAAATGACAAGCCTTCATTCAGCATGCTACACATGCCTTGTATCAGTTTCAGTTTTAAACATGTTGGTGCTCTCAAAACTCTGTGTAACCTGAGTAGAGTGTGTCACTCTCCAGCACTGTATACACAACTTAGAGCTCCTTTCGCCACAGACACGCAAACACATCTTTTTGGGAAAGTTCTAATTCAGGTCACTTGGAAATGTAAGGGTTTCATCGAGAACATGAAGTGAATCATGCTTTTCCACTCTGCAAAAGATAGAAATGACTTTTCCTACATGCCCGTTTGAAATTCACTGCAAAATGGACCTCTTTCCTGCTTTCTTGAATGTTCTCAACGCATTAGGTGAAAGAGCGTGTTTGAGCAAGAGTGAGGCAGTGTGCTTCTTCCTGGATTTCAAGTGATTTGGGAAACCTCATCCGCGTTTTTCCACATTGTCTAAGAAACAACATGAGGCTTGCAAGAGATTGAAACAATGCATCCCAAAACATATTCCACCAGTGAAAACACACGTTTCTACAAAGGCCTTGGAGAAGCAAGCAAAAGAATAGTGGCTGAGTGATCTTTCCGAGAGAAACATGCATTTCATCCTTCTGGAGTAAATTTTCAGCCTGGAATTCATCTGCATTTTGTACTGTGCAGAATGTATCTACCTGCTCGGGGGTTGTGTCATAGAAGCACCTTTCCTGCAGGAGCTTATTGCAACAGTCATCGTTTGGCTAAGTTCTTTAGGGTTGGTTTTGGAAGGTCTTTCAACTTTGGCCCAATCCCGCTTCCTACGAAATTTTTTCACAGCGCTGTTTCCAACTGTCCACAAAGAGCTGCTGCTGGAAACTGTACACATGCACATCTCCCATACTGGTGTGCTCGTTTCACTACCTGGATTTTGGTTTCCTCTTCCTTCTTTGAAATGACAAGCCTTCATTCAACATGTACAAACATCTTGTAGCAGTTTCAGCTTTAACCATGTTGGTGTTCTCAAAGGGCTGTGTAACCTGTCTAGGGTGTGTCACTCTCCAGTACTGAATACACAACTTAGAGTTCCTTTCATCACAGACATGCCAACACATCTTTTTGGGGGAGTCCTATTTAAGATCAGGTGGAAATGTAAGGGTTTCATCGAGAAGATGAAGTCAATCATGCTTTTGCACTCTGCAACAGATAGAAATGACTTTTTGTAGTAGCACGTCTGAATTTCACTGCAAAATGCCCTTCTTTTCTGCTTTCTTGAATGTTCTCGAAGCATTAGGTGAAAGAGAGTGTTTGATCAAGGGTGAAGCAGTGTGAGTTTTCCTAGATTTCAAGTGATTTGAGAAACATATTCCGCGTTTTTCCACATTGTCTATAAACAGCAGGAGGCTTGCAAGAGATTGAAACAATGCATCCCAAAACATATTCCACCAGTGAAAACACACATTTCTACAAAGGCCTTGAAAGAGCAGGCAAAAGAATAGTGGCTGAGTGTTCTTTCAGAGAGAAACATGCATTTCATTCTTCTAGAGTGAGTTTTCAGCCTGGAATTCATATGCATTTTGAACTCTGCAGAATGTAGCTACCTGCTCGGGGGTTCTGTCATAGAAGCACCTTTCCTGCAGGAGCTTATTGCAACATTCATTGTTTGGCTAATTTCTTTAGGGTTGGTTTTGGAAGGTCTTTCAACTTTGGCCAAATCCCGCTTCGTACGAAATTTTTTCACACTGCTGTTTCCAAGTGTCCACAAAGAACTGCTGCTGGAAACGGTACACATGCACATCTCCCATACTGGTGTGCTCGTTTCACTACCTGGATTTCGGTTTCCTACTCCTTCTTTGAAATGACAAGCCTTCATTCAGCATGCTACACACGCCTTGTAGCAGTTTCCGTTTTAAACATGTTGGTGCTCTCAAAACGCTGTGTAACCTGAGTAGAGTGTGTCACTCTCCAGCACTGAATACACAACTTAGAGCTCCTTTCGCCACAGACACGCAAACACATCTTTTTGGGAAAGTCCTAATTCAGGTCACTTGGAAATGTAAGGGTTTCATCGAGAACATGAAGTGAATCATGCTTTTCCACTCTGCAAAAGATAGAAATGACTTTTCCTACATGCCCGTCTGAAATTCACTGCAAAATGGACCTCTTTCCTGCTTTCTTGAATGTTCTCAACGCATTAGGTGAAAGAGCGTATTTGAGCAAGAGTGAGGCAGTGTGCTTCTTCCTGGATTTCAAGTGATTTGGGAAACCTCATCCGCGTTTTTCCACATTGTCTAAGAAACAACATGAGGCTTGCAAGAGATTGAAACAATGCACCCCTAAACATATTCCACCAGTGAAAACACACGTTTCTATAAAGGCCTTGAAGAAGCAAGCAAAAGAATAGTGGCTGAGTGATCTTTGCGAGAGAAACATGCATTTCATCCTTCTGGAGTAAATTTTCAGCCTGGAATTCATATGCATTTTGTACTGTGCAGAATGTATCTACCTGCTCGGGGGTTGTGTCATAGAAGCACCTTTCCTGCAGGAGCTTATTGCAACAGTCATCGTTTGGCTAAGTTCTTTAGGGTTGGTTTTGGAAGGTCTTTCAACTTTGGCCCAATCCCGCTTCGTACGAAATTTTTTCACAGCGCTGTTTCCACTTGTCCACAAAGAGCTGCTGCTGGAAACTGTACACATGCACATCTCCCATACTGGTGTGCTTGTTTCACTACCTGGATTTTGGTGTCCTCTTCCTTCTTTGAAATGACAAGCCTTCATTCAACATGTACAAACACCTTGTAGCAGTTTCAGCTTTAACCATGTTGGTGTTCTCAAAGGGCTGTGTAACCTGTGTAGAGTGTGTCACTCTCCAGTACTGAATACACAACTTAGAATTCCTTTCATCACAGACATGCAAACACATCTTTTTGGGGGAGTCCTATTTAAGATCAGGTGGAAATGTAAGGGTTTCATCGAGAAGATGAAGTCAATCATGCTTTTGCACTCTGCAACCGATAGAAATGTCTTTTTGTAGAAGCACGTCTGAATTTCACTGCAAAATGCCCTTCTTTTCTGCTTTCTTGAATGTTCTCGAAGCATTAGGTGAAAGAGCGTGTTTGATCAAGGGTGAAGCAGTGTGAGTTTTCCTAGATTTCAAGTGATTTGAGAAACATATTCCGCGTTTTTCCACATTGTCTATAAACAGCAGGAGGCTTGCAAGAGATTGAAACAATGCATCCCAAAACATATTCCACCAGTGAAAACACACATTTCTACAAAGACCTTGAAAGAGCAGGCAAAAGAATAGTGGCTGAGTGTTCTTTCAGAGAGAAACATGCATTTCATTCTTCTAGAGTGAGTTTTCAGCCTGGAATTCATATGCATTTTGAACTCTGCAGAATGTAGCTACCTGCTCGGGGGTTCTGTCATAGAAGCACCTTTCCTGCAGGAGCTTATTGCAACATTCATTGTTTGGCTAATTTCTTTAGGGTTGGTTTTGGAAGGTCTTTCAACTTTGGCCAAATCCCGCTTCGTACGAAATTTTTTCACACTGCTGTTTCCAAGTGTCCACAAAGAACTGCTGCTGGAAACGGTACACATGCACATCTCCCATACTGGTGTGCTCGTTTCACTACCTGGATTTCGGTTTCCTACTCCTTCTTTGAAATGACAAGCCTTCATTCAGCATGCTACACACGCCTTGTAGCAGTTTCCGTTTTAAACATGTTGGTGCTCTCAAAACGCTGTGTAACCTGAGTAGAGTGTGTCACTCTCCAGCACTGAATACACAACTTAGAGCTCCTTTCGCCACAGACACGCAAACACATCTTTTTGGGAAAGTCCTAATTCAGGTCACTTGGAAATGTAAGGGTTTCATCGAGAACATGAAGTGAATCATGCTTTTCCACTCTGCAACAGATAGAAATGACTTTTCCTACATGCCCGTCTGAAATTCACTGCAAAATGGACCTCTTTCGTAGTTTCTTGAATGTTCTCAACGCATTAGGTGAAAGAGCGTGTTTGAGCAAGAGTGAGGCAGTGTGCTTCTTCCTGGATTTCAAGTGATTTGGGAAACCTCATCCGCGTTTTTCCACATTGTCTAAGACACAACATGAGGCTTGCAAGAGATTGAAACAATGCACCCCTAAACATATTCCACCAGTGAAAACACACGTTTCTATAAAGGCCTTGAAGAAGCAAGCAAAAGAATAGTGGCTGAGTGATCTTTGCGAGAGAAACATGTATTTCATCCTTCTGGAGTAAATTTTCAGCCTGGAATTCATATGCATTTTGTACTGTGCAGAATGTATCTACCTGCTCGGGGGTTGTGTCATAGAAGCACCTTTCCTGCAGGAGCTTATTGCAACAGTCATCGTTTGGCTAAGTTCTTTAGGGTTGGTTTTGGAAGGTCTTTCAACTTTGGCCCAATCCCGCTTCGTACGAAATTTTTTCACAGCGCTGTTTCCAAGTGTCCACAAAGAGCTGCTGCTGGAAACTGTACACATGCACATCTCCCATACTGGTGTGCTTGTTTCAGTACCTGGATTTTGGTTTCCTCTTCCTTCTTTGAAATGACAAGCCTTCATTCAACATGTACAAACACCTTGTAGCAGTTTCAGCTTTAAGCATGTTGGTGTTCTCAAAGGGCTGTGTAACCTGTGTAGAGTGTGTCACTCTCCAGTACTGAATACACAACTTAGAGTTCCTTTCATCACAGACATGCAAACACATCTTTTTGGGGGAGTCCTATTTAAGATCAGGTGGAAATGTAAGGGTTTCATCGAGAAGATGAAGTCAATCATGCTTTTGCACTCTGCAGTAGATAGAAATGACTTTTTGTAGTAGCACGTCTGAATTTCACTGCAAAAGGCCCTTCTTTTCTGCTTTCTTGAATGTTCTCGAAGCATTAGGTGAAAGAGCGTGTTTGATCAAGGGTGAAGCAGTGTGAGTTTTCCTAGATTTCAAGAGATTTGAGAAACATATTCCGCGTTTTCCACATTGTCTATAAACAGCAGGAGGCTTGCAAGAGATTGAAACAATGCATCCCAAAACATATTCCACCAGTGAAAACACACATTTCTACAAAGACCTTGAAAGAGCGGGCAAAAGAATAGTGGCTGAGTGTTCTTTCAGAGAGAAACATACATTTCATTCTTCTAGAGTGAGTTTTCAGCCTGGAATTCATATGCATTTTGAACTCTGCAGAATGTAGCTACCTGCTCGGGGGTTCTGTCATAGAAGCACCTTTAATGCAGGAGCTTATTGCAACATTCATTGTTTGGCTAATTTCTTTAAGGTTGGTTTTGGAAGGTCTTTCAACTTTGGCCAAATCCCGCTTCGTACGAAATTTTTTCACACTGCTGTTTCCAAGTGTCCACAAAGAACTGCTGCTGGAAACTGTACACATGCACATCTCCCATACTGGTGTGCTCGTTTCACTACCTGGATTTCGGTTTCCTCCTCCTACTTTGAAATGACAAGCCTTCATTCAGCATGCTACACACGCGTTGTAGCAGTTTCAGTTTTAAACATGTTGGTGCTCTCAAAACGCTGTGTAACCTGAGTAGAGTGTGTCACTCTCCAGCACTGAATACACAACTTAGAGCTCCTTTCGCCACAGACACGTAAACACATCTTTTTGGGAAAGTCCTAATTCAGGTCAATTGGAAATGTAAGGGTTTCATCGAGAACATGGAGTGAATCATGCTTTTCCACTCTGCAAAAGATAGAAATGACTTTTCCTACATGCCCGTCTGAAATTCACTGCAAAATGGACCTCTTTCCTGCTTTCTTGAATGTTCTCAACGCATTAGGTGAAAGAGTGTGTTTGAGCAAGAGTGATGCAGTGTCCTTCTTCCTGGATTTCAAGTGATTTGGGAAACCTCATCCGCGTTTTTCCACATTGTCTAAGAAACAACATGAGGCTTGCAAGAGATTGAAACAATGCATCCCAAAACATATTCCACCAGTGAAAACACACGTTTCTATAAAGGCCTTGAAGAAGCAAGCAAAAGAATAGTGGCTGAGTGATCTTTGCGAGAGAAACATGCATTTCATCCTTCTGGAGTAAATTTTCAGCCTGGAATTCATATGCATTTTGTACTGTTCAGAATGTATCTACCTGCTCGGGGGTTGTGTCATAGAAGCACCGTTCCTGCAGGAGCTTATTGCAACAGTCATCGTTTCGCTAAGTTCTTTAGGGTTGGTTTTGGAAGGTCTTTCAACTTTGGCCCAATCCCGCTTTGTACGAAATTTTTTCACAGCGCTGTTTCCAAGAGTCCACAAAGAGCTGCTGCTGGAAACTGTACACATGCACATCTCCCATACTGGTGTGCTCGTTTCACTACCTGGGTTTTGGTTTGCTCTTCCTTCTTTGAAATGACAAGCCTTCATTCAACATGTACACACACCTTGTAGCAGTTTCAGCTTTAAGCATGTTGGTGTTCTCAAAGGGCTGTGTAACCTGTGTAGAGTGTGTCACTCTCCAGTACTGAATACACAACTTAGAGTTCCTTTCATCACAGACATGCAAACACATCTTTTTGGGGGAGTCCTATTTAAGATCAGGTGGAAATGTAAGGGTTTCATCGAGAAGATGAAGTCAATCATGCTTTTGCACTCTGCAACCGATAGAAATGACTTTTTGTAGAAGCACGTCTGAATTTCAGTGCAAAATGCCCTTCTTTTCTGCTTTCTTGAATGTTCTCGAAGCATTAGGTGAAAGAGCGTGTTTGATCAAGGGTGAAGCAGTGTGAGTTTTCCTAGATTTCAAGTGATTTGAGAAACATATTCCGCGTTTTTCCACATTGTCTATAAACAGCAGGAGGCTTGCAAGAGATTGAAACAATGCATCCCAAAACATATTCCACCAGTGAAAACACACATTTCTACAAAGACCTTGAAAGAGCAGGCAAAAGAATAGTGGCTGAGTGTTCTTTCAGAGAGAAACATGCATTTCATTCTTCTAGAGTGAGTTTTCAGCCTGGAATTCATATGCATTTTGAACTCTGCAGAATGTAGCTACCTGCTCGGGGGTTCTGTCATAGAAGCACCTTTCCTGCAGGAGCTTATTGCAACATTCATTGTTGGCTAATTTCTTTATTGTTGGTTTTGGAAGGTCTTTCAACTTTGGCCAAATCCCGCTTCGTACGAAATTTTTTCACACTGCTGTTTCCAAGTGTCCACAAAGAACTGCTGCTGGAAACGGTACACATGCACATCTCCCATACTGGTCTGCTCCTTTCACTACCTGGAATTCGGTTTCCTCCTCCTTCTTTGAAATGACAAGCCTTCTTTCAGCATGCTACACACGCCTTGTAGCAGTTTCCGTTTGAAACATGTTGGTGCTCTCAAAACGCTGTGTAACCTGAGTAGAGTGTGTCACTCTCCAGCACTGAATACACAACTTAGAGCTCCTTTCGCCACAGACACGCAAACACATCTTTTGGGAAAGTCCTAATTCAGGTCCCTTGGAAATGTAAGGTTCATCGAGAACATGAAGTGAATCATGCTTTTCTACTCTGCAACAGATAGAAATGACTTTTCCTACATGCCCGTCTGAAATTCACTGCAAAATGCACCTCTTTCCTGCTTTCTTGAATGTTCTCAACGCATTAGGTGAAAGAGCGTGTTTGAGCAAGAGTGATGCAGTGTGCTTCTTCCTGGATTTCAAGTGATTTGGGAAACCTCATCCGCGTTTTTCCACATTGTCTAAGAAACAACATGAGGCTTGGAAGAGATTGAAACAATGCATCCCAAAACATATTCCACCAGTGAAAACACACGTTTCTACAAAGGCCTTGAAGAAGCAAGCCAAAGAATAGTGGCTGAGTGATCTTTGCGAGAGAAACATGCATTTCATCCTTCTGGAGTAAATTTTCAGCCTGGAATTCATATGCATTTTGTACTGTGCAGAATGTATCTACCTGCTAGGGGGTTGTGTCATAGAAGCACCTTTCCTGCAGGAGCTTATTGCAACAGTCATCGTTTGCTAAGTACTTTAGGGTTGGTTTTGGAAGGTCTTTCAACTTTGGCCCAATCCCGCTTCGTACGAAATTTTTTCACAGCGCTGTTTCCAAGTGTCCACAAAGAGCTGCTGCTGGAAACTGTGCACATGCACATCTCCCATACTGGTGTGCTCGTTTCACTACCTGGATTTTGGTTTCCTCTTCCTTCTTTGAAATGACAAGCCTTCATTCAACATGTACACACACCTTGTAGCAGTTTCAGCTTTAAGCATGTTGGTGTTCTCAAAAGGCTGTGTAACCTGTGTAGAGTGTGTCACTCTCCAGTACTGAATACACAACTTAGAGTTCCTTTCATCACAGACATGCAAACACATCTTTTTGGGGGAGTCCTATTTAAGATCAGGTGGAAATGTAAGGGTTTCATCGAGAAGATGAAGTCAATCATGCTTTTGCGCTCTGCAACCGATAGAAATCACTTTTTGTAGAAGCACGTCTGAATTTCACTGCAAAATGCCCTTCTTTTCTGCTTTCTTGAATGTTCTCGAAGCATTAGGTGAAAGAGCATGTTTGATCAAGGGTGAAGCAGTGTGAGTTTTCCTAGATTTCAAGTGATTTGAGAAACATATTCCGCGTTTTTCCACATTGTCTATAAACAGCAGGAGGCTTGCAAGAGATTGAAACAATGCATCCCAAAACATATTCCACCAGTGAAAACACACATTTCTACAAAGACCTAGAAAGAGCAGGCAAAAGAATAGTGCCTGAGTGTTCTTTCAGAGAGAAACATGCATTTCTTTCTTCTAGAGTGAGTTTTCAGCCTGGAATTCATATGCATTTTGAACTCTGCAGAATGTAGCTACCTGCTCGGGGGTTCTGTCATAGAAGCACCTTTCCTGCAGGAGCTTATTGCAACATTCATTGTTTGGCTAATTTCTTTAGGGTTGGTTTTGGAAGGTCTTTCAACTTTGAGCAAATCCCGCTTCGTTTGAAATTTTTTCACACTGCTGTTTCCAAGTGTCCACAAAGAACTGCTGCTGGAAACGGTACACATGCACATCTCCCATACTGGTCTGCTCATTTCACTACCTGGATTTCGGTTTCCTCCTCCTTCTTTGAAATGACAAGCCTTCATTCAGCATGCTACACACGCCTTGTAGCAGTTTCCGTTTTAAACATGTTGGTGCTCTCAAAACGCTGTGTAACCTGAGTAGAGTGTGTCACTCTCCAGCACTGAATACACAACTTAGAGCTCCTTTCGCCACAGACACGCAAACACATCTTTTTGGGAAAGTCGTAATTCAGGTCACTCGGAAATGTAAGGGTTTCATCTAGAACATTAAGTGAATCATGCTTTTCCACTCTGCAAGAGATAGAAATGACTTTTCCTACATGCCCGTGTGAAATTCACTGCAAAATGGACCTCTTTCCTGCTTTCTTGAATGTTCTCAACGCATTAGGTGAAAGAGCGTGTTTGAGCAAGAGTGATGCAGTGTGCTTCTTCCTGGATTTCAAGTGATTTGGGAAACCTCATCCGCGTTTTTCCACATTGTCTACGAAACAACATGAGGCTTGCAAGAGATTGAAACAATGCATCCCAAAACATATTCCACCAGTGAAAACACACGTTTCTACAAAGGCCTTGAAGAAGCAAGCAAAAGAATAGTGGCTGAGTGATCTTTGCGAGAGAAACATGCATTTCATCCTTCTGGAGTAAATTTTCAGCCTGGAATTCATATGCATTTTGTACTGTGCAGAATGTATCTACCTGCTCGGTGGTTGTGTCATAGAAGCACCTTTCCTGCAGGAGCTTATTGCAACAGTCATCGTTTGCTAAGTACTTTAGGGTTGGTTTTGGAAGGTCTTTCAACTTTGGCCCAATCCCGCTTCGTACGAAATTTTTTCACAGCGCTGTTTCCAAGTGTCTACAAAGAGCTGCTGCTGGAAACTGTGCACATGCACATCTCCCATACTGGTGTGCTCGTTTCACTACCTGGATTTTGGTTTCCTCTTCCTTCTTTGAAATGACAAGCCTTCATTCAACATGTACACACACCTTGTAGCAGTTTCAGCTTTAAGCATGTTGGTGTTCTCAAAAGGCTGTGTAACCTGTGTAGAGTGTGTCACTCTCCAGTACTGATTACACAACTTAGAGTTCCTTTCATCACAGACATGCAAACACATCTTTTTGGGGGAGTCCTATTTAAGATCAGGTGGAAATGTAAGGGTTTCATCGAGAAGATGAAGTCAATCATGCTTTTGCACTCTGCAAAAGATAGAAATGACTTTTTGTAGAAGCACGTCTGAATTTCACTGCAAAATGCCCTTCTTTTCTGCTTTCTTGAATGTTCTCGAAACATTAGGTGAAAGAGCGTGTTTGATCAAGGGTGAAGCAGTGTGAGTTTTCCTAGATTTCAAGAGTTTTGAGAAACATATTCCGCGTTTTTCCACATTGTCTATAAACAGCAGGAGGCTTGCAAGAGATTGAAACAATGCATCCCAAAACATATTCCACCAGTGAAAACACACATTTCTACAAAGACCTTGAAAGAGCGGGCAAAAGAATAGTGGCTGAGTGTTCTTTCAGAGAGAAACATACATTTCATTCTTCTAGAGTGAGTTTTCAGCCTGGAATTCATATGCATTTTGAACTCTGCAGAATGTAGCTACCTGCTCGGGAGTTCTGTCATAGAAGCACCTTTCCTGCAGGAGCTTATTGCAACATTCATTGTTTGGCTAATTTCTTTAAGGTTGGTTTTGGAAGGTTTTCAACTTTGGCCAAATCCCGCTTCGTACGAAAATTTTTCACACTGCTGTTTCCAAGTGTCCACAAAGAACTGCTGCTGGAAACTACACATGCACATCTCCCATACTGGTGTGCTCGTTTCACTACCTGGATTTCGGTTTCCTCCTCCTACTTTGAAATGACAAGCCTTCATTCAGCATGCTACACACGCCTTGTAGCAGTTTCCGTTTGAATCATGTTGGTGCTCTCAAAACGCTGTGTAACCTGAGTAGAGTGTGTCACTCTCCAGCACTGAATACACAACTTAGAGCTCCTTTCGCCACAGACACGTAAACACATCTTTTTGGGAAAGTCCTAATTCAGGTCACTTGGAAATGTAAGGGTTTCATCGAGAACATGGAGTGAATCATGCTTTTCCACTCTGCAAAAGATAGAAATGACTTTTCCTACATGCCCGTCTGAAATTCACTGCAAAATGGACCTCTTTCCTGCTTTCTTGAATGTTCTCAACGCATTCGGTGAAAGAGCGTGTTTGAGCAAGAGTGATGCAGTGTGCTTCTTCCTGGATTTCAAGTGATTTGGGAAACCTCATCCGCGTTTTTCCACATTGTCTAAGAAACAACATGAGGCTTGCAAGAGATTGAAACAATGCATCCCAAAACATATTCCACCAGTGAAAACACACGTTTCTATAAAGGCCTTGAAGAAGCAAGCAAAAGAATAGTGGCTGAGTGATCTTTGCGAGAGAAACATGCATTTCATCCTTCTGGAGTAAATTTTCAGCCTGGAATTTATATGCATTTTGTACTGTGCAGAATGTATCTACCTGCTCGGGGGTTGTGTCATAGAAGCACCTTTCCTGCAGGAGCTTATTGCAACAGTCATCGTTTGGCTAAGTTCTTTAGGGTTGGTTTTGTAAGGTCTTTCAACTTTGGCCCAATCCCGCTTCGTACGAAATTTTTTCACAGCGCTGTTTCCAAGTGTCCACAAAGAACTGCTGCTGGAAACGGTACAGATGCACATCTCCCATACTGGTCTGCTCGTTTCACTACCTGGATTTCGGTTTCCTCCTCCTTCTTTGAAATGACAAGCCTTCATTCAGCATGCCACACACGCCTTGTAGCAGTTTCCGTTTGAAACATGTTGGTGCTCTCAAAACGCTGTGTAACCTGAGTAGAGTGTGTCACTCTCCAGCACTGAATACACAACTTAGAGCTCCTTTCGCCACAGACACGCAAACACATCTTTTTGGGAAAGTCCTAATTCAGGTCACTTGGAAATGTAAGGGTTTCATCGAGAACATTAAGTGAATCATGCTTTTCCACTCTGCAACAGATAGAAATGACTTTTCCTACATGCCCGTCTGAAATTCACTGCAAAATGGACCTCTTTCCTGCTTTCTTGAATGTTCTCAACGCATTAGGTGAAAGAGCGTGTTTGAGCAAGAGTGATGCAGTGTGCTTCTTCCTGGATTTCAAGTGATTTGGGAAACCTCATCCGCGTTTTTCCACATTGTCTACGAAACAACATGAGGCTTGCAAGAGATTGAAACAATGCATCCCAAAACATATTGCACCAGTGAAAACACACATTTCTACAAAGACCTTGAAAGAGCAGGCAAAAGAATAGTGGCTGAGTGTTCTTTCAGAGAGAAACATGCATTTCATTCTTCTAGAGTGAGTTTTCAGCCTGGAATTCATATGCATTTTGAACTCTGCAGAATGTAGCTACCTGCTCGGGGGTTCTGTCATAGAAGCACCTTTCCTGCAGGAGGTTATTGCAACATTCATTGTTTGGCCAATTTCTTTAGGGTTGGTTTTGGAAGGTCTTTCAACTTTGGCCAAATCCCGCTTCGTACGAAATTTTTTCACACTGCTGTTTCCAAGTGTCCACAAAGAACTGCTGCTGGAAACGGTACACATGCACATCTCCCATACTGGTCTGCTCGTTTCACTACCTGGATTTCGGTTTCCTCCTCCTTCTTTGAAATGACAAGCCTTCATTCAGCATGCTACACAAGCCTTGTAGCAGTTTCCGTTTGAAACATGTTGGTGCTCTCAAGACGCTGTGTAACCTGAGTAGAGTGTGTCACTCTCCAGCACTGAATACACAACTTAGAGCTCCTTTCGCCACAGACACGCAAACACATCTTTTTGGGAAAGTCCTAATTCAGGTCACTTGGAAATGTAAGGGTTTCATCGAGAACATGAAGTGAATCATGCTTTTCCACTCTGCAAAAGATAGAAATGACTTTTCCTACATGCCCGTCTGAAATTCACTGCAAAATGGACCTCTTTCCTGCTTTCTTGAATGTTCTCAACGCATTACGTGAAAGAGCGTGTTTGAGCAAGAGTGAGGCAGTGTGCTTCTTCCTGGATTTCAAGTGATTTGGGAAACCTCATCCGCGTTTTTCCACATTGTCTAAGAAACAACATGAGGCTTGCAAGAGATTGAAACAATGCACCCCTAAACATATTCCACCAGTGAAAACACACGTTTCTATAAAGGCCTTGAAGAAGCAAGCAAAAGAATAGTGGCTGAGTGATCTTTGCGAGAGAAACATGCATTTCATCCTTCTGGAGTAAATTTTCAGCCTGGAATTCATATGCATTTTGTACTGTGCAGAATGTATCTACCTGCTCGGGGGTTGTGTCATAGAAGCACCTTTCCTGCAGGAGCTTATTGCAACAGTCATCGTTTGGCTAAGTTCTTTAGGGTTGGTTTTGGAAGGTCTTTCAACTTTGGCCCAATCCCGCTTCGTACGAAATTTTTTCACACCGCTGTTTCCAAGTGTCCACAAAGAGCTGCAGCTGGAAACTGTACACATGCAAATCTCCCATACTGGTGTGCTCGTTTCACTACCTGGAATTTGGTTTCCTCTTCCTTCTTTGAAATGACAAGCCTTCATTCAACATGTACACACACCTTGTAGCAGTTTCAGCTTTAACCATGTTGGTGTTCTAAAAAGGCTGTGTAACCTGTGTAGAGTGTGTCACTCTCCAGTACTGAATACACAACTTAGAGTTCCTTTCATCACAGACATGCAAACACATCTTTTTGGGGGAGTCCTATTTAAGATCAGGTGGAAATGTAAGGGTTTCATCGAGAAGATGAAGTCAATCATGCTTTTGCACTCTGCAACCGATAGAAATGACTTTTTGTAGAAGCACGTCTGAATTTCACTGCAAAATGCCCTTCTTTTCTGCTTTCTTGAATGTTCTCGAAGCATTAGGTGAAAGAGCGTGTTTGATCAAGGGTGAAGCAGTGTGAGTTTTCCTAGATTTCAAGTGATTTGAGAAACATATTCCGCGTTTTTCCACATTGTCTATAAACAGCAGGAGGCTTGCAAGAGATTGAAACAATGCATCCCAAAACATATTCCACCAGTGAAAACACACATTTCTACAAAGACCTTGAAAGAGCAGGCAAAAGAATAGTGCCTGAGTGTTCTTTCAGAGAGAAACATGCATTTCATTCTTCTAGAGTGAGTTTTCAGCCTGTAATTCATATGCATTTTGAACTCTGCAGAATGTAGCTACCTGCTCGGGGGTTCTGTCATAGAAGCACCTTTCCTGCAGGAGCTTATTGCAACATTCATTGTTTGGCTAATTTCTTTAGGGTTGGTTTTGGAAGGTCTTTCAACTTTGGCCAAATCCCGCTTCGTACGAAATTTTTTCACACTGCTGTTTCCAAGTGTCCACAAAGAACTGTTGCTGGAAACGGTACACATGCACATCTCCCATACTGGTGTGCTCGTTTCACTACCTGGATTTCGGTTTCCTACTCCTTCTTTGAAATGACAAGCCTTCATTCAGCATGCTACACACGCCTTGTAGCAGTTTCCGTTTGAAACATGTTGGTGCTCTCAAAACGCTGTGTAACCTGAGTAGAGTGTGTCACTCTCCAGCACTGAATACACAACTTAGAGCTCCTTTCGCCACAGACACGCAAACACATCTTTTTGGGAAAGTCCTAATTCAGGTCACTTGGAAATGTAAGGGTTTCATCGATAACATGAAGTGAATCATGCTTTTCCACTCTGAACAGATAGAAATGAGTTTTCCTACATGCCCGTCTGAAATTCACTGCAAAATGGACCTCTTTCCTGCTTTCTTGAATGTTCTCAACGCATTAGGTGAAAGAGCCCGTTTGAGCAAGAGTGAGGCAGTGTGCTTCTTCCTGGATTTCAAGTGATTTGGGAAACCTCATCCGCGTTTTTCCACATTGTCTAAGAAACAACATGAGGCTTGCAAGAGATTGAAACAATGCACTCCTAAACATATTCCACTAGTGAAAACACACGTTTCTATAAAGGCCTTGAAGAAGCAAGCAAAAGAATAGTGGCTGAGTGATCTTTGCGAGAGAAACATGCATTTCATCCTTCTGGAGTAAATTTTCAGCCTGGAATTCATATGCATTTTGTACTGTGCAGAATGTATCTACCTGCTCGGGGGTTGTGTCATAGAAGCACCTTTCCTGCAGGAGCTTATTGCAACAGTCATCGTTTGGCTAAGTTCTTTAGGGTTGGTTTTGGAAGGTCTTTCAACTTTGGCCCAATCCCGCTTCGTACGAAATTTTTTCACAGCGCTGTTTCCAAGTGTCCACAAAGAGCTGCTGCTGGAAACTGTACACATGCACATCTCCCATACTGGTGTGCTTGTTTCACTACGTGGATTTTGGTTTCCTCTTCCTTCTTTGAAATGACAAGCCTTCATTCAACATGTACAAACACCTTGTAGCAGTTTCAGCTTTAAGCATGTTGGTGTTCTCAAAGGGCTGTGTAACCTGTGTAGAGTGTGTCACTCTCCAGTACTGATTACACAACTTAGAGTTCCTTTCATCACAGACATGCAAACACATCTTTTTGGGGGAGTCCTATTTAAGATCAGGTGGAAATGTAAGGGTTTCATCGAGAAGATGAAGTCAATCATGCTTTTGCACTCTGCAAAAGATAGAAATGACTTTTTGTAGAAGCACGTCTGAATTTCACTGCAAAATGCCCTTCTTTTCTGCTTTCTTGAATGTTCTCGAAACATTAGGTGAAAGAGCGTGTTTGATCAAGGGTGAAGCAGTGTGAGTTTTCCTAGATTTCAAGAGTTTTGAGAAACATATTCCGCGTTTTTCCACATTGTCTATAAACAGCAGGAGGCTTGCAAGAGATTGAAACAATGCATCCCAAAACATATTCCACCAGTGAAAACACACATTTCTACAAAGACCTTGAAAGAGCGGGCAAAAGAATAGTGGCTGAGTGTTCTTTCAGAGAGAAACATACATTTCATTCTTCTAGAGTGAGTTTTCAGCCTGGAATTCATATGCATTTTGAACTCTGCAGAATGTAGCTACCTGCTCGGGGGTTCTGTCATAGAAGCACCTTTCCTGCAGGAGCTTATTGCAACATTCATTGTTTGGCTAATTTCTTTAAGGTTGGTTTTGGAAGGTCTTTCAACTTTGGCCAAATCCCGCTTCGTACGAAAATTTTTCACACTGCTGTTTCCAAGTGTCCACAAAGAACTGCTGCTGGAAACTACACATGCACATCTCCCATACTGGTGTGCTCGTTTCACTACCTGGATTTCGGTTTCCTCCTCCTACTTTGAAATGACAAGCCTTCATTCAGCATGCTACACACGCCTTGTAGCAGTTTCCGTTTGAAACATGTTGGTGCTCTCAAAACGCTGTGTAACCTGAGTAGAGTGTGTCACTCTCCAGCACTGAATACACAACTTAGAGCTCCTTTCGCCACAGACACGTAAACACATCTTTTTGGGAAAGTCCTAATTCAGGTCACTTGGAAATGTAAGGGTTTCATCGAGAACATGGAGTGAATCATGCTTTTCCACTCTGCAAAAGATAGAAATAACTTTTCCTACATGCCCGTCTGAAATTCACTGCAAAATGGACCTCTTTCCTGCTTTCTTGAATGTTCTCAACGCATTCGGTGAAAGAGTGTGTTTGAGCAAGAGTGATGCAGTGTCCTTCTTCCTGGATTTCAAGTGATTTGGGAAACCTCATCCGCGTTTTTCCACATTGTCTAAGAAACAACATGAGGCTTGCAAGAGATTGAAACAATGCATCCCAAAACATATTCCACCAGTGAAAACACACGTTTCTATAAAGGCCTTGAAGAAGCAAGCAAAAGAATAGTGGCTGAGTGATCTTTGCGAGAGAAACATGCATTTCATCCTTCTGGAGTAAATTTTCAGCCTGGAATTTATATGCATTTTGTACTGTGCAGAATGTATCTACCTGCTCGGGGGTTGTGTCATAGAAGCACCTTTCCTGCAGGAGCTTATTGCAACAGTCATCGTTTGGCTAAGTTCTTTAGGGTTGGTTTTGTAAGGTCTTTCAACTTTGGCCCAATCCCGCTTCGTACGAAATTTTTTCACAGCGCTGTTTCCAAGTGTCCACAAAGAGCTGAAGCTGGAAACTGTACACATGCACATTTCCCATACTGGTGTGCTCGTTTCACTACCTGGGTTTAGGTTTCCTCTTCCTTCTTTGAAATGACAAGCCTTCATTCAACATGTACACACACCTTGTAGCAGTTTCAGCTTTAAGCATGTTGGTGCTCTCAAAAGGCTGTGTAACCTGTGTAGCGTGTGTCACTCTCCAGTACTGAATACACAACTTAGAGTTCCTTTCATCACAGACATGCAAACACATCTTTTTGGGGGAGTCCTATTTAAGATCAGGTGGAAATGTAAGGGTTTCATCGAGAAGATGAAGTCAATCATGCTTTTGCACTCTGCAACCGATAGAAATGACTTTTTGTAGAAGCACGTCTGAATTTCACTGCAAAATGCCCTTCTTTTCTGCTTTCTTGAATGTTCTCGAAGCATTAGGTGAAAGAGCGTGTTTGATCAAGGTTAAGGCAGTGTGAGTTTTCCTAGATTTCAAGTGATTTGAGAAACATATTCCGCGTTTTTCCACATTGTCTATAAACAGCAGGAGGCTTGCAAGAGATTGAAACAATGCATCCCAAAACATATTCCACCAGTGAAAACACACATTTCTACAAAGACCTTGAAAGAGCAGGCAAAAGAATAGTGGCTGAGTGTTCTTTCAGAGAGAAACATGCATTTCATTCTTCTAGAGTGAGTTTTCAGCCTGGAATTCATATGCATTTTGAACTCTGCAGAATGTAGCTACCTGCTCGGGGGTTCTGTCATAGAAGCACCTTTCCTGCCGGAGCTTATTGCAACATTCATTGTTTGGCTAATTTCTTTAGGGTTGGTTTTGGAAGTTCTTTCAACTTTGGCCAAATCCCGATTCGTACGAAATTTTTTCACACTGCTGTTTCCAAGTGTCCACAAAGAACTGCTGCTGGAAACGGTACAGATGCACACCTCCCATACTGGTCTGCTCGTTTCACTACCTGGATTTCGGTTTCCTCCTCCTTCTTTGAAATGACAAGCCTTCATTCAGCATGCTACACACGCCTTGTAGCAGTTTCCGTTTGAAACATGTTGGTGCTCTCAAAACGCTGTGTAACCTGAGTAGAGTGTGTCACTCTCCAGCACTGAATACACAACTTAGAGCTCCTTTCGCCACAGACACGCAAACACATCTTTTTGGGAAAGTCCTAATTCAGGTCACTTGGAAATGTAAGGGTTTCATGGAGAACATTAAGTGAATCATGCTTTTCCACGCTGCAACAGATAGAAATGACTTTTCCTACATGCCCGTCTGAAATTCACTGCAAAATGGACCTCTTTCCTGCTTTCTTGAATGTTCTCAACGCATTAGGTGAAAGAGCGTGTTTGAGCAAGAGTGATGCAGTGTGCTTCTTCCTGGATTTCAAGTGATTTGGGAAACCTCATCCGCGTTTTTCCACATTGTCTAAGAAACAACATGAGGCTTGCAAGAGATTGAAACAATGCATCCCAAAACATATTCCACCAGTGAAAACACACGTTTCTACAAAGGCCTTGAAGAAGCAAGCAAAAGAATAGTGGCTGAGTGATCTTTGCGAGAGAAACATGCATTTCATCCTTCTGGAGTAAATTTTCAGCCTGGAATTCATATGCATTTTGTACTGTGCAGAATGTATCTACCTGCTCGGGGGTTGTGTTTTAGAAGCACCTTTCCTGCAGGAGCTTTATGCAACAGTCATCGTTTGGCTAAGTTCTTTAGGGTTGGTTTTGGAAGGTCTTTCAACTTTGGCCCAATCCCGCTTCGTACGAAATTTTTTCACAGCGCAGTTTCCAAGTGTCCACAAAGAACTGCTGCTGGAAACGGTACACATGCACATCTCCCATACTGGTCTGCTCGTTTCACTACCTGGATTTCGGTTTCCTTCTCCTTCTTTGAAATGACAAGCCTTCATTCAGCATGCTACACAAGCCTTGTAGCAGTTTCAGTTTTAAACATGTTGGTGCTCTCAAAACGCTGTGTAACCTGAGTAGAGTGTGTCACTCTCCAGCACTGAATACACAACTTAGAGCTCCTTTGGCCACAGACACGCAAACACATCTTTTTGGGAAAGTCCTAATTCAGGTCACTTGGAAATGTAAGGGCTTCATCGAGAACATGAAGTGAATCATGCTTTTCCACTCTGAACAGATAGAAATGACTTTCCCTACATGCCCGTCTGAAATTCACTGCAAAATGGACCTCTTTCCTGCTTTCTTGAATGTTCTCAACGCATTAGGTGAAAGAGCGTGTTTGAGCAAGAGTGATGCAGTGTGCTTCTTCCTGGATTTCAAATGATTTGGGAAACCTCATCCGCGTTTTTCCACATTGTCTACGAAACAGCATGAGGCTTGCAAGAGATTGAAACAATGCATCCCAAAACATATTCCACCTGTGAAAACACACGTTTCTACAAAGGCCTTGAAGAAGCAAGCAAAAGAATAGTGGCTGAGTGATCTTTGCGAGAGAAACATGCATTTCATCCTTCTGGAGTAAATTTTCAGCCTGGAATTCATATGCATTTTGTACTGTGCAGAATGTATCTACCTGCTCGGGGGTTGTGTCATAGAAGCACCTTTCCTGCAGGAGCTTATTGCAACAGTCATCGTTTGGCTAAGTTCTTTAGGGTTGGTTTTGGAAGGTCTTTCAACTTTGGCCCAATCCCGCTTCGGACGAAATTTTTTCACAGCGCTGTTTCCAAGTGTCCACAAAGAGCTGCTGCTGTAAACTCTGCACATGCACATCTCCCATACTGGTGTGCTCGTTTCACTACCTGGATTTTGGTTTCCTCTTCCTTCTTTGAAATGACAAGCCTTCATTCAACCTGTACACACACCTTGTAGCAGTTTCAGCTTTAAGCATGTTGGTGTTCTCAAAAGGCTGTGTAACCTGTTTAGAGTGTGTCACTCTCCAGTACTGAATACACAACTTAGAGTTCCTTTCATTACAGACATGCAAACACATCTTTTTGGGGAGTCCTATTTAAGATCAGGTGGAAATGTAAGGGTTTCGTCGAGAAGATGAAGTCAATCATGCTTTTGCACTCTGCAACCGATAGAAATGACTTTTTGTAGTAGCACGTCTGAATTTCACTGCAAAATGCCCTTCTTTGCTGCTTTCTTGAATGTTCTCGAAGCATTAGGTGAAAGAGCGTGTTTGATCAAGGGTGAAGCAGTGTGAGTTTTCCTAGATTTCAAGTGATTTGAGAAACATATTCAGCGTTTTTCCACATTGTCTATAAACAGCAGGAGGCTTGCAAGAGATTGAAACAATGCATCCCAAAACATATTCCACCAGTGAAAACACACATTTCTACAAAGACATTGAAAGAGCAGGCAAAAGAATAGTGGCTGAGTGTTCTTTCAGAGAGAAACATGCATTTCATTCTTCTAGAGTGAGTTTTCAGACTTAATTCATATGCATTTTGAACTCTGCAGAATGTAGCTACCTGCTCGGGGGTTCTGTCATAGAAGCACCTTTCCTGCAGGAGCTTATTGCAACATTCATTGTTTGGCTAATTTCTTTAGGGTTGGTTTTGGAAGGTCTTTCAACTTTGGCCAAATCCCGCTTCGTACGAAATTTTTTCACACTGCTGTTTCCAAGTGTCCACAAAGAACTGCTGCTGGAAACGGTACACATGCACATCTCCCATACTGGTGTGCTCGTTTCACTACCTGGATTTCGGTTTCCTACTCCTTCTTTGAAATGACAAGCCTTCATTCAGCATGCTACACACGCCTTGTAGCAGTTTCCGTTTGAAACATGTTGGTGCTCTCAAAACGCTGTGTAACCTGAGTAGAGTGTGTCACTCTCCAGCACTGAATACACAACTTAGAGCTCCTTTCGCCACAGACACGCAAACACATCTTTTTGGGAAAGTCCTAATTCAGGTCACTTGGAAATGTAAGGGTTTCATCGAGAACATGAAGTGAATCATGCTTTTCCACTCTGAACAGATAGAAATGAGTTTTCCTACATGCCCGTCTGAAATTCACTGCAAAATGGACCTCTTTCCTGATTTCTTGAATGTTCTCAACGCATTAGGTGAAAGAGCCCGTTTGAGCAAGAGTGAGGCAGTGTGCTTCTTCCTGGATTTCAAGTGATTTGGGAAACCTCATCCGCGTTTTTCCACATTGTCTAAGAAACAACATGAGGCTTGCAAGAGATTGAAACAATGCACTCCTAAACATATTCCACCAGTGAAAACACACGTTTCTATAAAGGCCTTGAAGAAGCAAGCAAAAGAATAGTGGCTGAGTGATCTTTGCGAGAGAAACATGCATTTCATCCTTCTGGAGTAAATTTTCAGCCTGGAATTCATATGCATTTTGTACTGTGCAGAATGTATCTACCTGCTCGGGGGTTGTGTCATAGAAGCACCTTTCCTGCAGGAGCTTATTGCAACAGTCATCGTTTGGCTAAGTTCTTTAGGGTTGGTTTTGGAAGGTCTTTCAACTTTGGCCCAATCCCGCTTCGTACGAAATTTTTTCACAGCGCTGTTTCCAAGTGTCCACAAAGAGCTGCTGCTGGAAACTGTACACATGCACATCTCCCATACTGGTGTGCTTGTTTCACTACCTGGATTTTGGTTTCCTCTTCCTTCTTTGAAATGACAAGCCTTCATTCAACATGTACAAACACCTTGTAGCAGTTTCAGCTTTAAGCATGTTGGTGTTCTCAAAGGGCTGTGTAACCTGTGTAGAGTGTGTCACTCTCCAGTACTGAATACACAACTTAGAGTTCCTTTCATCACAGACATGCAAACACATCTTTTTGGGGGAGTCCTATTTAAGATCAGGTGGAAATGTAAGGGTTTCATCGAGAAGATGAAGTCAATCATGCTTTTGCACTCTGCAACCGATAGAAATGACTTTTTGTAGAAGCACGTCTGAATTTCACTGCAAAATGCCCTTCTTTTCTGCTTTCTTGAATGTTCTCGAAGCATTAGGTGAAAGAGCGTGTTTGATCAAGGGTGAAGCAGTGTGATTTTTCCTAGATTTCAAGTGATTTGAGAAACATATTCCGCGTTTTTCCACATTGTCTATAAACAGCAGGAGGCTTGCAAGAGATTGAAACAATGCATCCCAAAACATATTCCACCAGTGAAAACACACATTTCTACAAAGACCTTGAAAGAGCAGGCAAAAGAATAGTGCCTGAGTGTTCTTTCAGAGAGAAACATGCATTTCATTCTTCTAGAGTGAGTTTTCAGCCTGGAATTCATATGCATTTTGAACTCTGCAGAATGTAGCTACCTGCTCGGGGGTTCTGTCATAGAAGCACCTTTCCTGCAGGAGCTTATTGCAACATTCATTGTTTGGCTAATTTCTTTAGGGTTGGTTTTGGAAGGTCTTTCAACTTTGGCCAAATCCCGCTTCGTACGAAATTTTTTCACACTGCTGTTTCCAAGTGTCCACAAAGAACTGTTGCTGGAAACGGTACACATGCACATCTCCCATACTGGTGTGCTCGTTTCACTACCTGGATTTCGGTTTCCTACTCCTTCTTTGAAATGACAAGCGTTCATTCAGCATGCTACACACGCCTTGTAGCAGTTTCCGTTTGAAACATGTTGGTGCTCTCAAAACGCTGTGTAACCTGAGTAGAGTGTGTCACTCTCCAGCACTGAATACACAACTTAGAGCTCCTTTCGCCACAGACACGCAAACACATCTTTTTGGGAAAGTCCTAATTCAGGTCACTTGGAAATGTAAGGGTTTCATCGAGAACATGAAGTGAATCATGCTTTTCCACTCTGAACAGATAGAAATGAGTTTTCCTACATGCCCGTCTGAAATTCACTGCAAAATGGACCTCTTTCCTGCTTTCTTGAATGTTCTCAACGCATTAGGTGAAAGAGCCCGTTTGAGCAAGAGTGAGGCAGTGTGCTTCTTCGTGGATTTCAAGTGATTTGGGAAACCTCATCCGCGTTTTTCCACATTGTCTAAGAAACAACATGAGGCTTGCAAGAGATTGAAACAATGCACTCCTAAACATATTCCACCAGTGAAAACACACGTTTCTATAAAGG
The DNA here is from genome assembly GCF_964146895.1 of Miniopterus schreibersii. Taxonomy (NCBI): domain Eukaryota; kingdom Metazoa; phylum Chordata; class Mammalia; order Chiroptera; family Miniopteridae; genus Miniopterus; species Miniopterus schreibersii. Next base: position 50,889 of record NW_027669733.1, on the reverse strand, counting down.
CCTTGAAGAAGCAAGCAAAAGAATAGTGGCTGAGTGATCTTTGCGAGAGAAACATGCATTTCATCCTTCTGGAGTAAATTTTCAGCCTGGAATTCATATGCATTTTGTACTGTGCAGAATGTATCTACCTGCTCGGGGGTTGTGTCATAGAAGCACCTTTCCTGCAGGAGCTTATTGCAACAGTCATCGTTTGGCTAAGTTCTTTAGGGTTGGTTTTGGAAGGTCTTTCAACTTTGGCCCAATCCCGCTTCGTACGAAATTTTTTCACAGCGCTGTTTCCAAGTGTCCACAAAGAGCTGCTGCTGGAAACTGTACACATGCACATCTCCCATACTGGTGTGCTTGTTTCACTACCTGGATTTTGGTTTCCTCTTCCTTCTTTGAAATGACAAGCCTTCATTCAACATGTACAAACACCTTGTAGCAGTTTCAGCTTTAAGCATGTTGGTGTTCTCAAAGGGCTGTGTAACCTGTGTAGAGTGTGTCACTCTCCAGTACTGAATACACAACTTAGAGTTCCTTTCATCACAGACATGCAAACACATCTTTTTGGGGGAGTCCTATTTAAGATCAGGTGGAAATGTAAGGGTTTCATCGAGAAGATGAAGTCAATCATGCTTTTGCACTCTGCAACAGATAGAAATGACTTTTTGTAGAAGCACGTCTGAATTTCACTGCAAAATGCCCTTCTTTTCTGCTTTCTTGAATGTTCTCGAAGCATTAGGTGAAAGAGCGTGTTTGATCAAGGGTGAAGCAGTGTGATTTTTCCTAGATTTCAAGTGATTTGAGAAACATATTCCGCGTTTTTCCACATTGTCTATAAACAGCAGGAGGCTTGCAAGAGATTGAAACAATGCATCCCAAAACATATTCCACCAGTGAAAACACACATTTCTACAAAGACCTTGAAAGAGCAGGCAAAAGAATAGTGCCTGAGTGTTCTTTCAGAGAGAAACATGCATTTCATTCTTCTAGAGTGAGTTTTCAGCCTGGAATTCATATGCATTTTGAACTCTGCAGAATGTAGCTACCTGCTCGGGGGTTCTGTCATAGAAGCACCTTTCCTGCAGGAGCTTATTGCAACATTCATTGTTTGGCTAATTTCTTTAGGGTTGGTTTTGGAAGGTCTTTCAACTTTGGCCAAATCCCGCTTCGTACGAAATTTTTTCACACTGCTGTTTCCAAGTGTCCACAAAGAACTGTTGCTGGAAACGGTACACATGCACATCTCCCATACTGGTGTGCTCGTTTCACTACCTGGATTTCGGTTTCCTACTCCTTCTTTGAAATGACAAGCGTTCATTCAGCATGCTACACACGCCTTGTAGCAGTTTCCGTTTGAAACATGTTGGTGCTCTCAAAACGCTGTGTAACCTGAGTAGAGTGTGTCACTCTCCAGCACTGAATACACAACTTAGAGCTCCTTTCGCCACAGACACGCAAACACATCTTTTTGGGAAAGTCCTAATTCAGGTCACTTGGAAATGTAAGGGTTTCATCGAGAACATGAAGTGAATCATGCTTTTCCACTCTGAACAGATAGAAATGAGTTTTCCTACATGCCCGTCTGAAATTCACTGCAAAATGGACCTCTTTCCTGCTTTCTTGAATGTTCTCAACGCATTAGGTGAAAGAGCCCGTTTGAGCAAGAGTGAGGCAGTGTGCTTCTTCCTGGATTTCAAGTGATTTGGGAAACCTCATCCGCGTTTTTCCACATTGTCTAAGAAACAACATGAGGCTTGCAAGAGATTGAAACAATGCACTCCTAAACATATTCCACCAGTGAAAACACACGTTTCTATAAAGGCCTTGAAGAAGCAAGCAAAAGAATAGTGGCTGAGTGATCTTTGCGAGAGAAACATGCATTTCATCCTTCTGGAGTAAATTTTCAGCCTGGAATTCATATGCATTTTGTACTGTGCAGAATGTATCTACCTGCTCGGGGGTTGTGTCATAGAAGCACCTTTCCTGCAGGAGCTTATTGCAACAGTCATCGTTTGGCTAAGTTCTTTAGGGTTGGTTTTGGAAGGTCTTTCAACTTTGGCCCAATCCCGCTTCGTACGAAATTTTTTCACAGCGCTGTTTCCAAGTGTCCACAAAGAGCTGCTGCTGGAAACTGTACACATGCACATCTCCCATACTGGTGTGCTTGTTTCACTACCTGGATTTTGGTTTCCTCTTCCTTCTTTGAAATGACAAGCCTTCATTCAACATGTACAAACACCTTGTAGCAGTTTCAGCTTTAAGCATGTTGGTGTTCTCAAAGGGCTGTGTAACCTGTGTAGAGTGTGTCACTCTCCAGTACTGAATACACAACTTAGAGTTCCTTTCATCACAGACATGCAAACACATCTTTTTGGGGGAGTCCTATTTAAGATCAGGTGGAAATGTAAGGGTTTCATCGAGAAGATGAAGTCAATCATGCTTTTGCACTCTGCAACCGATAGAAATGACTTTTTGTAGAAGCACGTCTGAATTTCACTGCAAAATGCCCTTCTTTTCTGCTTTCTTGAATGTTCTCGAAGCATTAGGTGAAAGAGCGTGTTTGATCAAGGGTGAAGCAGTGTGAGTTTTCCTAGATTTCAAGTGATTTGAGAAACATATTCCGCGTTTTTCCACATTGTCTATAAACAGCAGGAGGCTTGCAAGAGATTGAAACAATGCATCCCAAAACATATTCCACCAGTGAAAACACACATTTCTACAAAGACCTTGAAAGAGCAGGCAAAAGAATAGTGCCTCAGTGTTCTTTCAGAGAGAAACATGCATTTCATTCTTCTAGAGTGAGTTTTCAGCCTGGAATTCATATGCATTTTGAACTCTGCAGAATGCAGCTACCTGCTCGGGGGTTCTGTCATAGAAGCACCTTTCCTGCAGGAGCTTATTGCAACATTCATTGTTTGGCTAATTTCTTTAGGGTTGGTTTTGGAAGGTCTTTCAACTTTGGCCAAATCCCGCTTCGTACGAAATTTTTTCACACTGCTGTTTCCAAGTGTCCACAAAGAACTGTTGCTGGAAACGGTACACATGCACATCTCCCATACTGGTGTGCTCGTTTCACTACCTGGATTTCGGTTTCCTACTCCTTCTTTGAAATGACAAGCCTTCATTCAGCATGCTACACACGCCTTGTAGCAGTTTCCGTTTGAAACATGTTGGTGCTCTCAAAACGCTGTGTAACCTGAGTAGAGTGTGTCACTCTCCAGCACTGAATACACAACTTAGAGCTCCTTTCGCCACAGACACGCAAACACATCTTTTTGGGAAAGTCCTAATTCAGGTCACTTGGAAATGTAAGGGTTTCATCGAGAACATGAAGTGAATCATGCTTTTCCACTCTGAACAGATAGAAATGAGTTTTCCTACATGCCCGTCTGAAATTCACTGCAAAATGGACCTCTTTCCTGCTTTCTTGAATGTTCTCAACGCATTAGGTGAAAGAGCCCGTTTGAGCAAGAGTGAGGCAGTGTGCTTCTTCCTGGATTTCAAGTGATTTGGGAAACCTCATCCGCGTTTTTCCACATTGTCTAAGAAACAACATGAGGCTTGCAAGAGATTGAAACAATGCACTCCTAAACATATTCCACCAGTGAAAACACACGTTTCTATAAAGGCCTTGAAGAAGCAAGCAAAAGAATAGTGGCTGAGTGATCTTTGCGAGAGAAACATGCATTTCATCCTTCTGGAGTAAATTTTCAGCCTGGAATTCTTATGCATTTTGTACTGTGCAGAATGTATCTACCTGCTCGGGGGTTGTGTCATAGAAGCACCTTTCCTGCAGGAGCTTATTGCAACAGTCATCGTTTGGCTAAGTTCTTTAGGGTTGGTTTTGGAAGGTCTTTCAACTTTGGCCCAATCCCGCTTCGTACGAAATTTTTTCACAGCGCTGTTTCCAAGTGTCCACAAAGAGCTGCTGCTGGAAACTGTACACATGCACATCTCCCATACTGGTGTGCTTGTTTCACTACCTGGATTTTGGTTTCCTCTTCCTTCTTTGAAATGACAAGCCTTCATTCAACATGTACAAACACCTTGTAGCAGTTTCAGCTTTAAGCATGTTGGTGTTCTCAAAGGGCTGTGTAACCTGTGTAGAGTGTGTCACTCTCCAGTACTGAATACACAACTTAGAGTTCCTTTCATCACAGACATGCAAACACATCTTTTTGGGGGAGTCCTATTTAAGATCAGGTGGAAATGTAAGGGTTTCATCGAGAAGATGAAGTCAATCATGCTTTTGCACTCTGCAAAAGATAGAAATGACTTTTTGTAGAAGCACGTCTGAATTTCACTGCAAAATGCCCTTCTTTTCTGCTTTCTTGAATGTTCTCGAAACATTAGGTGAAAGAGCGTGTTTGATCAAGGGTGAAGCAGTGTGAGTTTTCCTAGATTTCAAGAGTTTTGAGAAACATATTCCGCGTTTTTCCACATTGTCTATAAACAGCAGGAGGCTTGCAAGAGATTGAAACAATGCATCCCAAAACATATTCCACCAGTGAAAACACACATTTCTACAAAGACCTTGAAAGAGCGGGCAAAAGAATAGTGGCTGAGTGTTCTTTCAGAGAGAAACATACATTTCATTCTTCTAGAGTGAGTTTTCAGCCTGGAATTCATATGCATTTTGAACTCTGCAGAATGTAGCTACCTGCTCGGGGGTTCTGTCATAGAAGCACCTTTCCTGCAGGAGCTTATTGCAACATTCATTGTTTGGCTAATTTCTTTAAGGTTGGTTTTGGAAGGTCTTTCAACTTTGGCCAAATCCCGCTTCGTACGAAAATTTTTCACACTGCTGTTTCCAAGTGTCCACAAAGAACTGCTGCTGGAAACTACACATGCACATCTCCCATACTGGTGTGCTCGTTTCACTACCTGGATTTCGGTTTCCTCCTCCTACTTTGAAATGACAAGCCTTCATTCAGCATGCTACACACGCCTTGTAGCAGTTTCCGTTTGAAACATGTTGGTGCTCTGAAAACGCTGTGTAACCTGAGTAGAGTGTGTCACTCTCCAGCACTGAATACACAACTTAGAGCTCCTTTCGCCACAGACACGTAAACACATCTTTTTGGGAAAGTCCTAATTCAGGTCACTTGGAAATGTAAGGGTTTCATCGAGAACATGGAGTGAATCATGCTTTTCCACTCTGCAAAAGATAGAAATAACTTTTCCTACATGCCCGTCTGAAATTCACTGCAAAATGGACCTCTTTCCTGCTTTCTTGAATGTTCTCAACGCATTCGGTGAAAGAGTGTGTTTGAGCAAGAGTGATGCAGTGTCCTTCTTCCTGGATTTTAAGTGATTTGGGAAACCTCATCCGCGTTTTTCCACATTGTCTAAGAAACAACATGAGGCTTGCAAGAGATTGAAACAATGCATCCCAAAACATATTCCACCAGTGAAAACACACGTTTCTATAAAGGCCTTGAAGAAGCAAGCAAAAGAATAGTGGCTGAGTGATCTTTGCGAGAGAAACATGCATTTCATCCTTCTGGAGTAAATTTTCAGCCTGGAATTTATATGCATTTTGTACTGTGCAGAATGTATCTACCTGCTCGGGGGTTGTGTCATAGAAGCACCTTTCCTGCAGGAGCTAATTGCAACAGTCATCGTTTGTCTAAGTTCTTTAGGGTTGGTTTTGTAAGGTCTTTCAACTTTGGCCCAATCCCGCTTCGTACGAAATTTTTTCACAGCGCTGTTTCCAAGTGTCCACAAAGAGCTGAAGCTGGAAACTGTACACATGCACATTTCCCATACTGGTGTGCTCGTTTCACTACCTGGGTTTAGTTTTCCTCTTCCTTCTTTGAAATGACAAGCCTTCATTCAACATGTACACACACCTTGTTGCAGTTTCAGCTTTAAGCATGTTGGTGCTCTCAAAAGGCTGTGTAACCTGTGTAGCGTGTGTCACTCTCCAGTACTGAATACACAACTTAGAGTTCCTTTCATCACAGACATGCAAACACATCTTTTTGGGGGAGTCCTATTTAAGATCAGGTGGAAATGTAAGGGTTTCATCGAGAAGATGAAGTCAATCATGCTTTTGCACTCTGCAACCGATAGAAATGACTTTTTGTAGAAGCACGTCTGAATTTCACTGCAAAATGCCCTTCTTTTCTGCTTTCTTGAATGTTCTCGAAGCATTAGGTGAAAGAGCGTGTTTGATCAAGGGTGAAGCAGTGTGAGTTTTCCTAGATTTCAAGTGATTTGAGAAACATATTCCGCGTTTTTCCACATTGTCTATAAACAGCAGGAGGCTTGCAAGAGATTGAAACAATGCATCCCAAAACATATTCCACCAGTGAAAACACACATTTCTACAAAGACCTTGAAAGAGCAGGCAAAAGAATAGTGGCTGAGTGTTCTTTCAGAGAGAAACATGCATTTCATTCTTCTAGAGTGAGTTTTCAGCCTGGAATTCATATGCATTTTGAACTCTGCAGAATGTAGCTACCTGCTCGGGGGTTCTGTCATAGAAGCACCTTTCCTGCAGGAGCTTATTGCAACATTCATTGTTTGGCTAATTTCTTTAGGGTTGGTTTTGGAAGTTCTTTCAACTTTGGCCAAATCCCGCTTCGTACGAAATTTTTTCACACTGCTGTTTCCAAGTGTCCACAAAGAACTGCTGCTGGAAACGGTACAGATGCACATCTCCCATACTGGTCTGCTCGTTTCACTACCTGGATTTCGGTTTCCTCCTCCTTCTTTGAAATGACAAGCCTTCATTCAGCATGCTACACACGCCTTGTAGCAGTTTCCGTTTGAAACATGTTGGTGCTCTCAAAACGCTGTGTAACCTGAGTAGAGTGTGTCACTCTCCAGCACTGAATACACTACTTAGAGCTCCTTTCGCCACAGACACGCAAACACATCTTTTTGGGAAAGTCCTAATTCAGGTCACTTGGAAATGTAAGGGTTTCATCGAGAACATTAAGTGAATCATGCTTTTCCACTCTGCAACAGATAGAAATGACTTTTCCTACATGCCCGTCTGAAATTCAAGGCAAAATGGACCTCTTTCCTGCTTTCTTGAATGTTCTCAACGCATTAGGTGAAAGAGCGTGTTTGAGCAAGAGTGATGCAGTGTGCTTCTTCCTGGATTTCAAGTGATTTGGGAAACCTCATCCGCGTTTTTCCACATTGTCTACGAAACAACATGAGGCTTGCAAGAGATTGAAACAATGCATCCCAAAACATATTCCACCAGTGAAAACACACGTTTCTACAAAGGCCTTGAAGAAGCAAGCAAAAGAATAGTGGCTGAGTGATCTTTGCGAGAGAAACATGCATTTCATCCTTCTGGAGTAAATTTTCAGCCTGGAATTCATATGCATTTTGTACTGTGCAGAATGTATCTACCTGCTCGGGGGTTGTGTCATAGAAGCACCTTTCCTGCAGGAGCTTATTGCAACAGTCATCGTTTGGCTAAGGTCTTTAGGGTTGGTTTTGGAAGGTCTTTCAAATTTGGCCCCATCCCGCTTTGTACGAAATTTTTTCACACCGCTGTTTCCAAGTGTCCACAAAGAGCTGCTGCTGGAAACTGTGCACATGCACATCTCCCATACTGGTGTGCTCGTTTCACTACCTGGATTTTGGTTTCCTCTTCCTTCTTTGAAATGACAAGCCTTCATTCAACATGTACACACACCTTGTAGCAGTTTCAGCTTTAAGCATGTTGGTGTTCTCAAAAGGCTGTGTAACCGGTTTAGAGTGTGTCACTCTCCAGTACTGAATACACAACTTAGAGTTCCTTTCATCAAAGACATGCAAACACATCTTTTTGGGGAGTCGTATTTAAGATCAGGTGGAAATATAAGGGTTTCATCGAGAAGATGAAGTCAATCATGCTTTTGCACTCTGCAACCGATAGAAATGACTTTTTGTAGTACCACGTCTGAATTTCACTGCAAAATGCCCTTCTTTTCTGCTTTCTTGAATGTTCTCGAAGCATTAGGTGAAAGAGCGTGTTTGATCAAGGGTGAAGCAGTGTGAGTTTTCCTAGATTTCAAGTGATTTGAGAAACATATTCCGCGTTTTTCCCAATTGTCTATAAACAGCAGGAGGCTTGCAAGAGATTGAAACAATGCATCCCAAAACATATTGCACCAGTGAAAACACACATTTCTACAAAGACCTTGAAAGAGCAGGCAAAAGAATAGTGGCTGAGTGTTCTTTCAGAGAGAAACATGCATTTCATTCTTCTAGAGTGAGTTTTCAGCCTGGAATTCATATGCATTTTGAACTCTGCAGAATGTAGCTACCTGCTCGGGGGTTCTGTCATAGAAGCACCTTTCCTGCAGGAGGTTATTGCAACATTCATTGTTTGGCTAATTTCTTTAGGGTTGGTTTTGGAAGGTCTTTCAACTTTGGCCAAATCCCGCTTCGTACGAAATTTTTTCACACTGCTGTTTCCAAGTGTCCACAAAGAACTGCTGCTGGAAACGGTACACATGCACATCTCCCATACTGGTCTGCTCGTTTCACTACCTGGATTTCGGTTTCCTCCTCCTTCTTTGAAATGACAAGCCTTCATTCAGCATGCTACACAAGCCTTGTAGCAGTTTCCGTTTGAAACAAGTTGGTGCTCTCAAAACGCTGTGTAACCTGAGTAGAGTGTGTCACTCTCCAGCACTGAATACACAACTTAGAGCTCCTTTCGCCACAGACACGCAAACACATCTTTTTGGGAAAGTCCTAATTCAGGTCACTTGGAAATGTAAGGGTTTCATCGAGAACATGAAGTGAATCATGCTTTTCCACTCTGCAACAGATAGAAATGACTTTTCCTACATGCCCGTCTGAAATTCACTGCAAAATGGACCTCTTTCCTGCTTTCTTGAATGTTCTCAACGCATTACGTGAAAGAGCGTGTTTGAGCAAGAGTGAGGCAGTGTGCTTCTTCCTGGATTTCAAGTGATTTGGGAAACCTCATCCGCGTTTTTCCACATTGTATAAGAAACAACATGAGGCTTGCAAGAGATTGAAACAATGCACCCCTAAACATATTCCACCAGTGAAAACACACGTTTCTATAAAGGCCTTGAAGAAGCAAGCAAAAGAATAGTGGCTGAGTGATCTTTGCGAGAGAAACATGCATTTCATCCTTCTGGAGTAAATTTTCAGCCTGGAATTCATATGCATTTTGTACTGTGCAGAATGTATCTACCTGCTCGGGGGTTGTGTCATAGAAGCACCTTTCCTGCAGGAGCTTATTGCAACAGTCATCGTTTGGCTAAGTTCTTTAGGGTTGGTTTTGGAAGGTCTTTCAACTTTGGCCCAATCCCGCTTCGTACGAAATTTTTTCACAGCGCTGTTTCCAAGTGTCCACAAAGAGCTGCAGCTGGAAACTGTACACATGCAAATCTCCCATACTGGTGTGCTCGTTTCACTACCTGGAATTTGGTTTCCTCTTCCTTCTTTGAAATGACAAGCCTTCATTCAACATGTACACACACCTTGTAGCAGTTTCAGCATTAACCATGTTGGTGTTCTAAAAAGGCTGTGTAACCTGTGTAGAGTGTGTCACTCTCCAGTACTGAATACACAACTTAGAGTTCCTTTCATCACAGACATGCAAACACATCTTTTTGGGGGAGTCCTATTTAAGATCAGGTGGAAATGTAAGGGTTTCATCGAGAAGATGAAGTCAATCATGCTTTTGCACTCTGCAACCGATAGAAATGACTTTTTGTAGAAGCACGTCTTAATTTCACTGCAAAATGCCCTTCTTTTCTGCTTTCTTGAATGTTCTTGAAGCATTAGGTGAAAGAGCGTGTTTGATCAAGGGTGAAGCAGTGTGAGTTTTCCTAGATTTCAAGTGATTTGAGAAACATATTCCGCGTTTTTCCACATTGTCTATAAACAGCAGGAGGCTTGCAAGAGATTGAAACAATGCATCCGAAAACATATTCCACCAGTGAAAACACACATTTCTACAAAGACCTTGAAAGAGCAGGCAAAAGAATAGTGCCTGAGTGTTCTTTCAGAGAGAAACATGCATTTCATTCTTCTAGAGTGAGTTTTCAGCCTGGAATTCATATGCATTTTGAACTCTGCAGAATGTAGCTACCTGCTCGGGGGTTCTGTCATAGAAGCACCTTTCCTGCAGGAGCTTATTGCAACATTCATTGTTTGGCTAATTTCTTTAGGGTTGGTTTTGGAAGGTCTTTCAACTTTGGCCAAATCCCGCTTCGTACGAAATTTTTTCACACTGCTGTTTCCAAGTGTCCACAAAGAACTGTTGCTGGAAACGGTACACATGCACATCTCCCATACTGGTGTGCTCGTTTCACTACCTGGATTTCGGTTTCCTACTCCTTCTTTGAAATGACAAGCGTTCATTCAGCATGCTACACACGCCTTGTAGCAGTTTCCGTTTGAAACATGTTGGTGCTCTCAAAACGCTGTGTAACCTGAGTAGAGTGTGTCACTCTCCAGCACTGAATACACAACTTAGAGCTCCTTTCGCCACAGACACGCAAACACATCTTTTTGGGAAAGTCCTAATTCAGGTCACTTGGAAATGTAAGGGTTTCATCGAGAACATGAAGTGAATCATGCTTTTCCACTCTGAACAGATAGAAATGAGTTTTCCTACATGCCCGTCTGAAATTCACTGCAAAATGGACCTCTTTCCTGCTTTCTTGAATGTTCTCAACGCATTAGGTGAAAGAGCCCGTTTGAGCAAGAGTGAGGCAGTGTGCTTCTTCCTGGATTTCAAGTGATTTGGGAAACCTCATCCGCGTTTTTCCACATTGTCTAAGAAACAACATGAGGCTTGCAAGAGATTGAAACAATGCACTCCTAAACATATTCCACCAGTGAAAACACACGTTTCTATAAAGGCCTTGAAGAAGCAAGCAAAAGAATAGTGGCTGAGTGATCTTTGCGAGAGAAACATGCATTTCATCCTTCTGGAGTAAATTTTCAGCCTGGAATTCATATGCATTTTGTACTGTGCAGAATGTATCTACCTGCTCGGGGGTTGTGTCATAGAAGCACCTTTCCTGCAGGAGCTTATTGCAACAGTCATCGTTTGGCTAAGTTCTTTAGGGTTGGTTTTGGAAGGTCTTTCAACTTTGGCCCAATCCCGCTTCGTACGAAATTTTTTCACAGCGCTGTTTCCAAGTGTCCACAAAGAGCTGCTGCTGGAAACTGTACACATGCACATCTCCCATACTGGTGTGCTTGTTTCACTACCTGGATTTTGGTTTCCTCTTCCTTCTTTGAAATGACAAGCCTTCATTCAACATGTACAAACACCTTGTAGCAGTTTCAGCTTTAAGCATGTTGGTGTTCTCAAAGGGCTGTGTAACCTGTGTAGAGTGTGTCACTCTCCAGTACTGAATACACAACTTAGAGTTCCTTTCATCACAGACATGCAAACACATCTTTTTGGGGGAGTCCTATTTAAGATCAGGTGGAAATGTAAGGGTTTCATCGAGAAGATGAAGTCAATGATGCTTTTGCACTCTGCAAAAGATAGAAATGACTTTTTGTAGAAGCACGTCTGAATTTCACTGCAAAATGCCCTTCTTTTCTGCTTTCTTGAATGTTCTCGAAACATTAGGTGAAAGAGCGTGTTTGATCAAGGGTGAAGCAGTGTGAGTTTTCCTAGATTTCAAGAGTTTTGAGAAACATATTCCGCGTTTTTCCACATTGTCTATAAACAGCAGGAGGCTTGCAAGAGATTGAAACAATGCATCCCAAAACATATTCCACCAGTGAAAACACACATTTCTACAAAGACCTTGAAAGAGCGGGCAAAAGAATAGTGCCTGAGTGTTCTTTCAGAGAGAAACATACATTTCATTCTTCTAGAGTGAGTTTTCAGCCTGGAATTCATATGCATTTTGAACTCTGCAGAATGTAGCTACCTGCTCGGGGGTTCTGTCATAGAAGCACCTTTCCTGCAGGAGCTTATTGCAACATTCATTGTTTGGCTAATTTCTTTAAGGTTGGTTTTGGAAGGTCTATCAACTTTGGCCAAATCCCGCTTCGTACGAAAATTTTTCACACTGCTGTTTCCAAGTGTCCAAAAGAACTGCTGCTGGAAACTACACATGCACATCTCCCATACTGGTGTGCTCGTTTCACTACCTGGATTTCGGTTTCCTCCTCCTACTTTGAAATGACAAGCCTTCATTCAGCATGCTACACACGCCTTGTAGCAGTTTCCGTTTGAAACATGTTGGTGCTCTGAAAACGCTGTGTAACCTGAGTAGAGTGTGTCACTCTCCAGCACTGAATACACAACTTAGAGTTCCTTTCATCACAGACATGCAAACACATCTTTTTGGGGGAGTCCTATTTAAGATCAGGTGGAAATGTAAGGGTTTCATCGAGAACATGAAGTGAATCATGCTTTTCCACTCTGCAACAGATAGAAATGACTTTTCCTACATGCCCGTCTGAAATTCACTGCAAAATGGACCTCTTTCCTGCTTTCTTGAATGTTCTCAACGCATTAGGTGAAAGAGCGTGTTTGAGCAAGAGTGATGCAGTGTGCTTCTTCCTGGATTTCAAGTGATTTGGGAAACCTCATCCGCGTTTCTCCACATTGTCTAAGAAACAACATGAGGCTTGCAAGAGATTGAAACAATGCATCCCAAAACATATTCCACCAGTGAAAACACACGTTTCTACAAAGGCCTTGAAGAAGCAAGCAAAAGAATAGTGGCTGAGTGATCTTTGCGAGAGAAACATGCATTTCATCCTTCTGGAGTAAATTTTCAGCCTGGAATTCATATGCATTTTGTACTGTGCAGAATGTATCTACCTGCTCGGGGATTGTGTTTTAGAAGCACCTTTCCTGCAGGAGCTTTATGCAACAGTCATCGTTTGGCTAAGTTCTTTAGGGTTGGTTTTGGAAGGTCTTTCAACTTTGGCCCAATCCCGCTTCGTACGAAAATTTTCACAGCGCTGTTTCCAAGTGTCCACAAAGAACTGCTGCTGGAAACGGTACACATGCACATCTCCCATACTGGTCTGCTCGTTTCACTACCTGGATTTCGGTTTCCTCCTCCTTCTTTGAAATGACAAGCCTTCATTCAGCATGCTACACAAGCCTTGTAGCAGTTTCAGTTTTAAACATGTTGGTGCTCTCAAAACGCTGTGTAACCTGAGTAGAGTGTGTCACTCTCCAGCACTGAATACACAACTTAGAGCTCCTTTGGCCACAGACACGCAAACACATCTTTTTGGGAAAGTCCTAATTCAGGTCACTTGGAAATGTAAGGGTTTCATCGAGAACATGAAGTGAATCATGCTTTTCCACTCTGAACAGATAGAAATGACTTTCCCTACATGCCCGTCTGAAATTCACTGCAAAATGGACCTCTTTCCTGCTTTCTTGAATGTTCTCAACGCATTAGGTGAAAGAGCGTGTTTGAGCAAGAGTGATGCAGTGTGCTTCTTCCTGGATTTCAAGTGATTTGGGAAACCTCATCCGCGTTTTTCCACATTGTCTACGAAACAGCATGAGGCTTGCAAGAGATTGAAACAATGCATCCCAAAACATATTCCACCAGTGAAAACACACGTTTCTACAAAGGCCTTGAAGAAGCAAGCAAAAGAATAGTGGCTGAGTGATCTTTGCGAGAGAAACATGCATTTCATCCTTCTGGAGTAAATTTTCAGCCTGGAATTCATATGCATTTTGTACTGTGCAGAATGTATCTACCTGCTCGGGGGTTGTGTCATAGAAGCACCTTTCCTGCAGGAGCTTATTGCAACAGTCATCGTTTGGCTAAGTTCTTTAGGGTTGGTTTTGGAAGGTCTTTCAACTTTGGCCCAATCCCGCTTCGTACGAAATTTTTTCACAGCGCTGTTTCCAAGTGTCCACAAAGAGCTGCTGCTGGAAACTGTGCACATGCACATCTCCCATACTGGTGTGCTCGTTTCACTACCTGGATTTTGGTTTCCTCTTCCTTCTTTGAAATGACAAGCCTTCATTCAACATGTACACACACCTTGTAGCAGTTTCAGCTTTAAGCATGTTGGTGTTCTCAAAAGGCTGTGTAACCTGTGTAGAGTGTGTCACTCTCCAGTACTGAATACACAACTTAGAGTTCCTTTCATCAAAGACATGCAAACACATCTTTTTGGGGAGTCGTATTTAAGATCAGGTGGAAATGTAAGGGTTTCATCGAGAAGATGAAGTCAATCATGCTTTTGCACTCTTCAACCGATAGAAATGACTTTTTGTAGTAGCACGTCTGAATTTCACTGCAAAATGCCCTTCTTTTCTGCTTTCTTGAATGTTCTCGAAGCATTAGGTGAAAGAGCGTGTTTGATCAAGGGTGAAGCAGTGTGAGTTTTCCTAGATTTCAAGTGATTTGAGAAACATATTCCGCGTTTTTCCACATTGTCTATAAACAGCAGGAGGCTTGCAAGAGATTGAAACAATGCATCCCAAAACATATTGCACCAGTGAAAACACACATTTCTACAAAGACCTTGAAAGAGCAGGCAAAAGAATAGTGGCTGAGTGTTCTTTCAGAGAGAAACATGCATTTCATTCTTCTATAGTGAGTTTTCAGCCTGGAATTCATATGCATTTTGAACTCTGCAGAATGTAGCTACCTGCTCGGGGGTTCTGTCATAGAAGCACCTTTCCTGCAGGAGGTTATTGCAACATTCATTGTTTGGCTAATTTCTTTAGGGTTGGTTTTGGAAGGTCTTTCAACTTTGGCCAAATCCCGCTTCGTACGAAATTTTTTCACACTGCTGTTTCCAAGTGTCCACAAAGAACTGCTGCTGGAAACGGTACACATGCACATCTCCCATACTGGTCTGCTCGTTTCACTACCTGGATTACGGTTTCCTCCTCCTTCTTTGAAATGACAAGCCTTCATTCAGCATGCTACACAAGCCTTGTAGCAGTTTCCGTTTGAAACATGTTGGTGCTCTCAAAACGCTGTGTAACCTGAGTAGAGTGTGTCACTCTCCAGCACTGAATACACAACTTAGAGCTCCTTTCGCCACAGACACGCAAACACATCTTTTTGGGAAAGTCCTAATTCAGGTCACTTGGAAATGTAAGGGTTTCATCGAGAACATGAAGTGAATCATGCTTTTCCACTCTGCAACAGATAGAAAGACTATTCCTACATGCCCGTCTGAAATCACTGCAAAATGGACCTCTCTCCTGCTTTCTTGAATGTTCTCAACGCATTCGGTGAAAGAGTGTGTTTGAGCAAGAGTGATGCAGTGTCCTTCTTCCTGGATTTCAAGTGATTTGGGAAACCTCATCCGCGTTTTTCCACATTGTCTAAGAAACAACATGAGGCTTGCAAGAGATTGAAACAATGCATCCCAAAACATATTCCACCAGTGAAAACACACGTTTCTATAAAGGCCTTGAAGAAGCAAGCAAAAGAATAGTGGCTGAGTGATCTTTGCGAGAGAAACATGCATTTCATCCTTCTGGAGTAAATTTTCAGCCTGGAATTTATATGCATTTTGTACTGTGCAGAATGTATCTACCTGCTCGGGGGTTGTGTCATAGAAGCACCTTTCCTGCAGGAGCTTATTGCAACAGTCATCGTTTGTCTAAGTTCTTTAGGGTTGGTTTTGTAAGGTCTTTCAACTTTGGCCCAATCCCGCTTCGTACGAAATTTTTTCACAGCGCTGTTTCCAAGTGTCCACAAAGAGCTGAAGCTGGAAACTGTACACATGCACATTTCCCATACTGGTGTGCTCGTTTCACTACCTGGGTTTAGGTTTCCTCTTCCTTCTTTGAAATGACAAGCCTTCATTCAACATGTACACACACCTTGTTGCAGTTTCAGCTTTAAGCATGTTGGTGCTCTCAAAAGGCTGTGTAACCTGTGTAGCGTGTGTCACTCTCCAGTACTGAATACACAACTTAGAGTTCCTTTCATCACAGACATGCAAACACATCTTTTTGGGGGAGTCCTATTTAAGATCAGGTGGAAATGTAAGGGTTTCATCGAGAAGATGAAGTCAATCATGCTTTTGCACTCTGCAACCGATAGAAATGACTTTTTGTAGAAGCACGTCTGAATTTCACTGCAAAATGCCCTTCTTTTCTGCTTTCTTGAATGTTCTCGAAGCATTAGGTGAAAGAGCGTGTTTGATCAAGGGTGAAGCAGTGTGAGTTTTCCTAGATTTCAAGTGATTTGAGAAACATATTCCGCGTTTTTCCACATTGTCTATAAACAGCAGGAGGCTTGCAAGAGATTGAAACAATGCATCCCAAAACATATTCCACCAGTGAAAACACACATTTCTACAAAGACCTTGAAAGAGCAGGCAAAAGAATAGTGGCTGAGTGTTCTTTCAGAGAGAAACATGCATTTCATTCTTCTAGAGTGAGTTTTCAGCCTGGAATTCATATGCATTTTGAGCTCTGCAGAATGTAGCTACCTGCTCGGGGGTTCTGTCATAGAAGCACCTTTCCTGCAGGAGCTTATTGCAACATTCATTGTTTGGCTAATTTCTTTAGGGTTGGTTTTGGAAGTTCTTTCAACATTGGCCAAATCCCGCTTCGTACGAAATTTTTTCACACTGCTGTTTCCAAGTGTCCACAAAGAACTGCTGCTGGAAACGGTACAGATGCACATCTCCCGTACTGGTCTGCTCGTTTCACTACCTGGATTTCGGTTTCCTCCTCCTTCTTTGAAATGACAAGCCTTCATTCAGCATGCTACACACGCCTTGTAGCAGTTTCCGTTTGAAACATGTTGGTGCTCTCAAAACGCTGTGTAACCTGAGTAGAGTGTGTCACTCTCCAGCACTGAATACACAACTTAGAGCTCCTTTCGCCACAGACACGCAAACACATCTTTTTGGGAAAGTCCTAATTCAGGTCACTTGGAAATGTAAGGGTTTCATCGAGAACATTAAGTGAATCATGCTTTTCCACTCTGCAACAGATAGAAATGACTTTTCCTACATGCCCGTCTGAAATTCACTGCAAAATGGACCTCTTTCCTGCTTTCTTGAATGTTCTCAACGCATTAGGTGAAAGAGCGTGTTTGAGCAAGAGTGATGCAGTGTGCTTCTTCCTGGATTTCAAGTGATTTGGGAAACCTCATCCGCGTTTTTCCACATTGTCTACGAAACAACATGAGGCTTGCAAGAGATTGAAACAATGCATCCCAAAACATATTCCACCAGTGAAAACACACGTTTCTACAAAGGCCTTGAAGAAGCAAGCAAAAGAATAGTGGCTGAGTGATCTTTGCGAGAGAAACATGCATTTCATCCTTCTGGAGTAAATTTTCAGCCTGGAATTCATATGCATTTTGTACTGTGCAGAATGTATCTACCTGCTCGGGGGTTGTGTCATAGAAGCACCTTTCCTGCAGGAGCTTATTGCAACAGTCATCGTTTGGCTAAGGTCTTTAGGGTTGGTTTTGGAAGGTCTTTCAAATTTGGCCCCATCCCGCTTTGTACGAAATTTTTTCACACCGCTGTTTCCAAGTGTCCACAAAGAGCTGCTGCTGGAAACTGTGCACATGCACATCTCCCATACTGGTGTGCTCGTTTCACTACCTGGATTTTGGTTTCCTCTTCCTTCTTTGAAATGACAAGCCTTCATTCAACCTGTACACACACCTTGTAGCAGTTTCATCTTTAAGCATGTTGGTGTTCTCAAAAGGCTGTGTAACCTGTGTAGAGTGTGTCACTCTCCAGTACTGAATACACAACTTAGAGTTCCTTTCATCAAAGACATGCAAACACATCTTTTTGGGGAGTCGTATTTAAGATCAGGTGGAAATGTAAGGGTTTCATCGAGAAGATGAAGTCAATCATGCTTTTGCACTCTGCAACCGATAGAAATGACTTTTTGTAGTAGCACGTCTGAATTTCACTGCAAAATGCCCTTCTTTTCTGCTTTCTTGAATGTTCTCGAAGCATTAGGTGAAAGAGCGTGTTTGATCAAGGGTGAAGCAGTGTGAGTTTTCCTAGATTTCAAGTGATTTGAGAAACATATTCCGCGTTTTTCCACATTGTCTATAAACAGCAGGAGGCTTGCAAGAGATTGAAACAATGCATCCCAAAACATATTCCACCAGTGAAAACACACATTTCTACAAAGACCTTGAAAGAGCAGGCAAAAGAATAGTGCCTGAGTGTTCTTTCAGAGAGAAACATGCATTTCATACTTCTAGAGTGAGTTTTCAGCCTGGAATTCATATGCATTTTGAACTCTGCAGAATGTAGCTACCTGCTCGGGGGTTCTGTCATAGAAGCACCTTACCTGCAGGAGCTTATTGCAACATTCATTGTTTGGCTAATTTCTTTAGGGTTGGTTTTGGAAGGTCTTTCAACTTTGGCCAAATCCCGCTTCGTACGAAATTTTTTCACACTGCTGTTTCCAAGTGTCCACAAAGAACTGTTGCTGGAAACGGTACACATGCACATCTCCCATACTGGTGTGCTCGTTTCACTACCTGGATTTCGGTTTCCTACTCCTTCTTTGAAATGACAAGCCTTCATTCAGCATGCTACACACGCCTTGTAGCAGTTTCCGTTTGAAACATGTTGGTGCTCTCAAAACGCTGTGTAACCTGAGTAGAGTGTGTCACTCTCCAGCACTGAATACACAACTTAGAGCTCCTTTCGCCACAGACACGCAAACACATCTTTTTGGGAAAGTCCTAATTCAGGTCACTTGGAAATGTAAGAGTTTCATCGAGAACATGAAGTGAATCATGCTTTTCCACTCTGAACAGATAGAAATGAGTTTTCCTATATGCCCGTCTGAAATTCACTGCAAAATGGACCTCTTTCCTGCTTTCTTGAATGTTCTCAACGCATTAGGTGAAAGAGCCCGTTTGAGCAAGAGTGAGGCAGTGTGCTTCTTCCTGGATTTCAAGTGATTTGGGAAACCTCATCCGCGTTTTTCCACATTGTCTAAGAAACAACATGAGGCTTGCAAGAGATTGAAACAATGCACTCCTAAACATATTCCACCAGTGAAAACACACGTTTCTATAAAGGCCTTGAAGAAGCAAGCAAAAGAATAGTGGCTGAGTGATCTTTGCGAGAGAAACATGCATTTCATCCTTCTGGAGTAAATTTTCAGCCTGGAATTCATATGCATTTTGTACTGTGCAGAATGTATCTACCTGCTCGGGGGTTGTGTCATAGAAGCACCTTTCCTGCAGGAGCTTATTGCAACAGTCATCGTTTGGCTAAGTTCTTTAGGGTTGGTTTTGGAAGGTCTTTCAACTTTGGCCCAATCCCGCTTCGTACGAAATTTTTTCACAGCGCTGTTTCCAAGTGTCCACAAAGAGCTGCTGCTGGAAACTGTACACATGCACATCTCCCATACTGGTGTGCTTGTTTCACTACCTGGATTTTGGTTTCCTCTTCCTTCTTTGAAATGACAAGCCTTCATTCAACATGTACAAACACCTTGTAGCAGTTTCAGCTTTAAGC
Organism: Miniopterus schreibersii; assembly: GCF_964146895.1. Taxonomy (NCBI): domain Eukaryota; kingdom Metazoa; phylum Chordata; class Mammalia; order Chiroptera; family Miniopteridae; genus Miniopterus; species Miniopterus schreibersii. The sequence goes on along the minus strand of NW_027669733.1, from coordinate 31,479 downwards.
ATGTTGGTGTTCTCAGAGGGCTGTGTAACCTGTGTAGAGTGTGTCACTCTCCAGTACTGAATACACAACTTAGAGTTCCTTTCATCAAAGACATGCAAACACATCTTTTTGGGGAGTCGTATTTAAGATCAGGTGGAAATGTAAGGGTTTCATCGAGAAGATGAAGTCAATCATGCTTTTGCACTCTGCAACCGATAGAAATGACTTTTTGTAGTAGCACGTCTGAATTTCACTGCAAAATGCCCTTCTTTTCTGCTTTCTTGAATGTTCTCGAAGCATTAGGTGAAAGAGCGTGTTTGATCAAGGGTGAAGCAGTGTGAGTTTTCCTAGATTTCAAGTGATTTGAGAAACATATTCCGCGTTTTTCCACATTGTCTATAAACAGCAGGAGGCTTGCAAGAGATTGAAACAATGCATCCCAAAACATATTGCACCAGTGAAAACACACATTTCTACAAAGACCTTGAAAGAGCAGGCAAAAGAATAGTGGCTGAGTGTTCTTTCAGAGAGAAACATGCATTTCATTCTTCTAGAGTGAGTTTTCAGTCTGGAATTCATATGCATTTTGAACTCTGCAGAATGTAGCTACCTGCTCGGGGGTTCTGTCATAGAAGCACCTTTCCTGCAGGAGGTTATTGCAACATTCATTGTTTGGCTAATTTCTTTAGGGTTGGTTTTGGAAGGTCTTTCAACTTTGGCCAAATCCCGCTTCGTACGAAATTTTTTCACACTGCTGTTTCCAAGTGTCCACAAAGAACTGCTGCTGGAAACGGTACACATGCACATCTCCCATACTGGTCTGCTCGTTTCACTACCTGGATTTCGGTTTCCTCCTCCTTCTTTGAAATGACAAGCCTTCATTCAGCATGCTACACAAGCCTTGTAGCAGTTTCCGTTTGAAACATGTTGGTGCTCTCAAAACGCTGTGTAACCTGAGTAGAGTGTGTCACTCTCCAGCACTGAATACACAACTTAGAGCTCCTTTCGCCACAGACACGCAAACACATCTTTTTGGGAAAGTCCTAATTCAGGTCACTTGGAAATGTAAGGGTTTCATCGAGAACATGAAGTGAATCATGCTTTTCCACTCTGCAACAGATAGAAATGACTTTTCCTACATGCCCGTCTGAAATTCACTGCAAAATGGACCTCTTTCCTGCTTTCTTGAATGTTCTCAACGCATTACGTGAAAGAGCGTGTTTGAGCAAGAGTGAGGCAGTGTGCTTCTTCCTGGATTTCAAGTGATTTGGGAAACCTCATCCGCGTTTTTCCACATTGTCTAAGAAACAACATGAGGCTTGCAAGAGATTGAAACAATGCACCCCTACACATATTCCACCAGTGAAAACACACGTTTCTATAAAGGCCTTGAAGAAGCAAGCAAAAGAATAGTGGCTGAGTGATCTTTGCGAGAGAAACATGCATTTCATCCTTCTGGAGTAAATTTTCAGCCTGGAATTCATATGCATTTTGTACTGTGCAGAATGTATCTACCTGCTCGGGGGTTGTGTCATAGAAGCACCTTTCCTGCAGGAGCTTATTGCAACAGTCATCGTTTGGCTAAGTTCTTTAGGGTTGGTTTTGGAAGGTCTTTCAACTTTGGCCCAATCCCGCTTCGTACGAAATTTTTTCACAGCGCTGTTTCCAAGTGTCCACAAAGAGCTGCAGCTGGAAACTGTACACATGCAAATCTCCCATACTGGTGTGCTCGTTTCACTACCTGGAATTTGGTTTCCTCTTCCTTCTTTGAAATGACAAGCCTTCATTCAACATGTACACACACCTTGTAGCAGTTTCAGCTTTAACCATGTTGGTGTTCTAAAAAGGCTGTGTAACCTGTGTAGAGTGTGTCACTCTCCAGTACTGAATACACAACTTAGAGTTCCTTTCATCACAGACATGCAAACACATCTTTTTGGGGGAGTCCTATTTAAGATCAGGTGGAAATGTATGGGTTTCATCGAGAAGATGAAGTCAATCATGCTTTTGCACTCTGCAACCGATAGAAATGACTTTTTGTAGAAGCACGTCTTAATTTCACTGCAAAATGCCCTTCTTTTCTGCTTTCTTGAATGTTCTTGAAGCATTAGGTGAAAGAGCGTGTTTGATCAAGGGTGAAGCAGTGTGAGTTTTCCTAGATTTCAAGTGATTTGAGAAACATATTCCGCGTTTTTCCACATTGTCTATAAACAGCAGGAGGCTTGCAAGAGATTGAAACAATGCATCCCAAAACATATTCCACCAGTGAAAACACACATTTCTACAAAGACCTTGAAAGAGCAGGCAAAAGAATAGTGCCTGAGTGTTCTTTCAGAGAGAAACATGCATTTCATTCTTCTAGAGTGAGTTTTCAGCCTGGAATTCATATGCATTTTGAACTCTGCAGAATGTAGCTACCTGCTCGGGGGTTCTGTCATAGAAGCACCTTTCCTGCAGGAGCTTATTGCAACATTCATTGTTTGGCTAATTTCTTTAGGGTTGGTTTTGGAAGGTCTTTCAACTTTGGCCAAATCCCGCTTCGTACGAAATTTTTTCACACTGCTGTTTCCAAGTGTCCACAAAGAACTGTTGCTGGAAACGGTACACATGCACATCTCCCATACTGGTGTGCTCGTTTCACTACCTGGATTTCGGTTTCCTACTCCTTCTTTGAAATGACAAGCCTTCATTCAGCATGCTACACACGCCTTGTAGCAGTTTCCGTTTGAAACATGTTGGTGCTCTCAAAACGCTGTGTAACCTGAGTAGAGTGTGTCACTCTCCAGCACTGAATACACAACTTAGAGCTCCTTTCGCCACAGACACGCAAACACATCTTTTTGGGAAAGTCCTAATTCAGGTCACTTGGAAATATAAGGGTTTCATCGAGAACATGAAGTGAATCATGCTTTTCCACTCTGAACAGATAGAAATGAGTTTTCCTACATGCCCGTCTGAAATTCACTGCAAAATGGACCTCTTTCCTGCTTTCTTGAATGTTCTCAACGCATTAGGTGAAAGAGCCCGTTTGAGCAAGAGTGAGGCAGTGTGCTTCTTCCTGGATTTCAAGTGATTTGGGAAACCTCATCCGCGTTTTTCCACATTGTCTAAGAAACAACATGAGGCTTGCAAGAGATTGAAACAATGCACCCCTACACATATTCCACCAGTGAAAACACACGTTTCTATAAAGGCCTTGAAGAAGCAAGCAAAAGAATAGTGGCTGAGTGATCTTTGCGAGAGAAACATGCATTTCATCCTTCTGGAGTAAATTTTCAGCCTGGAATTCATATGCATTTTGTACTGTGCAGAATGTATCTACCTGCTCGGGGGTTGTGTCATAGAAGCACCTTTCCTGCAGGAGCTTATTGCAACAGTCATCGTTTGGCTAAGTTCTTTAGGGTTGGTTTTGGAAGGTCTTTCAACTTTGGCCCAATCCCGCTTCGTACGAAATTTTTTCACAGCGCTGTTTCCAAGTGTCCACAAAGAGCTGCAGCTGGAAACTGTACACATGCAAATCTCCCATACTGGTGTGCTCGTTTCACTACCTGGAATTTGGTTTCCTCTTCCTTCTTTGAAATGACAAGCCTTCATTCAACATGTACACACACCTTGTAGCAGTTTCAGCTTTAACCATGTTGGTGTTCTAAAAAGGCTGTGTAACCTGTGTAGAGTGTGTCACTCTCCAGTACTGAATACACAACTTAGAGTTCCTTTCATCACAGACATGCAAACACATCTTTTTGGGGGAGTCCTATTTAAGATCAGGTGGAAATGTATGGGTTTCATCGAGAAGATGAAGTCAATCATGCTTTTGCACTCTGCAACCGATAGAAATGACTTTTTGTAGAAGCACGTCTTAATTTCACTGCAAAATGCCCTTCTTTTCTGCTTTCTTGAATGTTCTTGAAGCATTAGGTGAAAGAGCGTGTTTGATCAAGGGTGAAGCAGTGTGAGTTTTCCTAGATTTCAAGTGATTTGAGAAACATATTCCGCGTTTTTCCACATTGTCTATAAACAGCAGGAGGCTTGCAAGAGATTGAAACAATGCATCCCAAAACATATTCCACCAGTGAAAACACACATTTCTACAAAGACCTTGAAAGAGCAGGCAAAAGAATAGTGCCTGAGTGTTCTTTCAGAGAGAAACATGCATTTCATTCTTCTAGAGTGAGTTTTCAGCCTGGAATTCATATGCATTTTGAACTCTGCAGAATGTAGCTACCTGCTCGGGGGTTCTGTCATAGAAGCACCTTTCCTGCAGGAGCTTATTGCAACATTCATTGTTTGGCTAATTTCTTTAGGGTTGGTTTTGGAAGGTCTTTCAACTTTGGCCAAATCCCGCTTCGTACGAAATTTTTTCACACTGCTGTTTCCAAGTGTCCACAAAGAACTGTTGCTGGAAACGGTACACATGCACATCTCCCATACTGGTGTGCTCGTTTCACTACCTGGATTTCGGTTTCCTACTCCTTCTTTGAAATGACAAGCCTTCATTCAGCATGCTACACACGCCTTGTAGCAGTTTCCGTTTGAAACATGTTGGTGCTCTCAAAACGCTGTGTAACCTGAGTAGAGTGTGTCACTCTCCAGCACTGAATACACAACTTAGAGCTCCTTTCGCCACAGACACGCAAACACATCTTTTTGGGAAAGTCCTAATTCAGGTCACTTGGAAATATAAGGGTTTCATCGAGAACATGAAGTGAATCATGCTTTTCCACTCTGAACAGATAGAAATGAGTTTTCCTACATGCCCGTCTGAAATTCACTGCAAAATGGACCTCTTTCCTGCTTTCTTGAATGTTCTCAACGCATTAGGTGAAAGAGCCCGTTTGAGCAAGAGTGAGGCAGTGTGCTTCTTCCTGGATTTCAAGTGATTTGGGAAACCTCATCCGCGTTTTTCCACATTGTCTAAGAAACAACATGAGGCTTGCAAGAGATTGAAACAATGCACTCCTAAACATATTCCACCAGTGAAAACACACGTTTCTATAAAGGCCTTGAAGAAGCAAGCAAAAGAATAGTGGCTGAGTGATCTTTGCGAGAGAAACATGCATTTCATCCTTCTGGAGTAAATTTTCAGCCTGGAATTCATATGCATTTTGTACTGTGCAGAATGTATCTACCTGCTCGGGGGTTGTGTCATAGAAGCACCTTTCCTGCAGGAGCTTATTGCAACAGTCATCGTTTGGCTAAGTTCTTTAGGGTTGGTTTTGGAAGGTCTTTCAACTTTGGCCCAATCCCGCTTCGTACGAAATTTTTTCACAGCGCTGTTTCCAAGTGTCCACAAAGAGCTGCTGCTGGAAACTGTACACATGCACATCTCCCATACTGGTGTGCTTGTTTCACTACCTGGATTTTGGTTTCCTCTTCCTTCTTTGAAATGACAAGCCTTCATTCAACATGTACAAACACCTTGTAGCAGTTTCAGCTTTAAGCATGTTGGTGTTCTCAAAGGGCTGTGTAACCTGTGTAGAGTGTGTCACTCTCCAGTACTGAATACACAACTTAGAGTTCCTTTCATCACAGACATGCAAACACATCTTTTTGGGGGAGTCCTATTTAAGATCAGGTGGAAATGTAAGGGTTTCATCGAGAAGATGAAGTCAATCATGCTTTTGCACTCTGCAAAAGATAGAAATGACTTTTTGTAGAAGCACGTCTGAATTTCACTGCAAAATGCCCTTCTTTTCTGCTTTCTTGAATGTTCTCGAAACATTAGGTGAAAGAGCGTGTTTGATCAAGGGTGAAGCAGTGTGAGTTTTCCTAGATTTCAAGAGTTTTGAGAAACATATTCCGCGTTTTTCCACATTGTCTATAAACAGCAGGAGGCTTGCAAGAGATTGAAACAATGCATCCCAAAACATATTCCACCAGTGACAACACACATTTCTACGAAGACCTTGAAAGAGCGGGCAAAAGAATAGTGGCTGAGTGTTCTTTCAGAGAGAAACATACATTTCATTCTTCTAGAGTGAGTTTTCAGCCTGGAATTCATATGCATTTTGAACTCTGCAGAATGTAGCTACCTGCTCGGGGGTTCTGTCATAGAAGCACCTTTCCTGCAGGAGCTTATTGCAACATTCATTGTTTGGCTAATTTCTTTAAGGTTGGTTTTGGAAGGTCTTTCAACTTTGGCCAAATCCCGCTTCGTACGAAAATTTTTCACACTGCTGTTTCCAAGTGTCCACAAAGAACTGCTGCTGGAAACTACACATGCACGTCTCCCATACTGGTGTGCTCGTTTCACTACCTGGATTTCGGTTTCCTCCTCCTACTTTGAAATGACAAGCCTTCATTCAGCATGCTACACACGCCTTGCAGCAGTTTCCGTTTGAAACATGTTGGTGCTCTGAAAACGCTGTGTAACCTGAGTAGAGTGTGTCACTCTCCAGCACTGAATACACAACTTAGAGCTCCTTTCGCCACAGACACGTAAACACATCTTTTTGGGAAAGTCCTAATTCAGGTCACTTGGAAATGTAAGGGTTTCATCGAGAACATGGAGTGAATCATGCTTTTCCACTCTGCAAAAGATAGAAATAACTTTTCCTACATGCCCGTCTGAAATTCACTGCAAAATGGACCTCTTTCCTGCTTTCTTGAATGTTCTCAAAGCATTCGGTGAAAGAGTGTGTTTGAGCAAGAGTAATGCAGTGTCCTTCTTCCTGGATTTCAAGTGATTTGGGAAACCTCATCCGCGTTTTTCCACATTGTCTAAGAAACAACATGAGGCTTGCAAGAGATTGAAACAATGCATCCCAAAACATATTCCACCAGTGAAAACACACGTTTCTATAAAGGCCTTGAAGAAGCAAGCAAAAGAATAGTGGCTGAGTGATCTTTGCGAGAGAAACATGCATTTCATCCTTCTGGAGTAAATTTTCAGCCTGGAATTCATATGCATTTTGTACTGTGCAGAATGTATGTACCTGCTCGGGGGTTGTGTCATAGAAGCACCTTTCCTGCAGGAGCTTATTGCAACAGTCATCGTTTGGCTAAGTTCTTTAGGGTTGGTTTTGTAAGGTCTTTCAACTTTGGCCCAATCCCGCTTCGTACGAAATTTTTTCACAGCGCTGTTTCCAAGTGTCCACAAAGAGCTGAAGCTGGAAACTGTACACATGCACATTTCCCATACTGGTGTGCTCGTTTCACTACCTGGGTTTAGGTTTCCTCTTCCTTCTTTGAAATGACAAGCCTTCATTCAACATGTCCACACACCTTGTTGCAGTTTCAGCTTTAAGCATGTTGGTGCTCTCAAAAGGCTGTGTAACCTGTGTAGCGTGTGTCACTCTCCAGTACTGAATACACAACTTAGAGTTCCTTTCATCACAGACATGCAAACACATCTTTTTGGGGGAGTCCTATTTAAGATCAGGTGGAAATGTAAGGGTTTCATCGAGAAGATGAAGTCAATCATGCTTTTGCACTCTGCAACCGATAGAAATGACTTTTTGTAGAAGCACGTCTGAATTTCACTGCAAAATGCCCTTCTTTTCTGCTTTCTTGAATGTTCTCGAAGCATTAGGTGAAAGAGCGTGTTTGATCAAGGGTGAAGCAGTGTGAGTTTTCCTAGATTTCAAGTGATTTGAGAAACATATTCCGCGTTTTTCCACATTGTCTATAAACAGCAGGAGGCTTGCAAGAGATTGAAACAATGCATCCCAAAACATATTCCACCAGTGAAAACACACATTTCTACAAAGACCTTGAAAGAGCAGGCAAAAGAATAGTGCCTGAGTGTTCTTTCAGAGAGAAACATGCATTTCATTCTTCTAGAGTGAGTTTTCAGCCTGGAATTCATATGCATTTTGAACTCTGCAGAATGTAGCTACCTGCTCGGGGGTTCTGCAATAGAAGCACCTTTCCTGCCGGAGCTTATTGCAACATTCATTGTTTGGCTAATTTCTTTAGGGTTGGTTTTGGAAGTTCTTTCAACTTTGGCCAAATCCCGCTTCGTACGAAATTTTTTCACACTGCTGTTTCCAAGTGTCCACAAAGAACTGCTGCTGGAAACGGTACAGATGCACATCTCCCATACTGGTCTGCTCGTTTCACTACCTGGATTTCGGTTTCCTCCTCCTTCTTTGAAATGACAAGCCTTCATTCAGCATGCTACACACGCCTTGTAGCAGTTTCCGTTTGAAACATGTTGGTGCTCTCAAAACGCTGTGTAACCTGAGTAGAGTGTGTCACTCTCCAGCACTGAATACACAACTTAGAGCTCCTTTCGCCACAGACACGCAAACACATCTTTTTGGGAAAGTCCTAATTCAGGTCACTTGGAAATGTAAGGGTTTCATCGAGAACATTAAGTGAATCATGCTTTTCCACTCTGCAACAGATAGAAATGACTTTTCCTACATGCCCGTCTGAAATTCACTGCAAAATGGACCTCTTTCCTGCTTTCTTGAATGTTCTCAACGCATTAGGTGAAAGAGCGTGTTTGAGCAAGAGTGATGCAGTGTGCTTCTTCCTGGATTTCAAGTGATTTGGGAAACCTCATCCGCGTTTTTCCACATTGTCTACGAAACAACATGAGGCTTGCAAGAGATTGAAACAATGCATCCCAAAACATATTCCACCAGTGAAAACACACGTTTCTACAAAGGCCTTGAAGAAGCAAGCAAAAGAATAGTGGCTGAGTGATCTTTGCGAGAGAAACATGCATTTCATCCTTCAGGAGTAAATTTTCAGCCTGGAATTCATATGCATTTTGTACTGTGCAGAATGTATCTACCTGCTCGGGGGTTGTGTCATAGAAGCACCTTTCCTGCAGGAGCTTATTGCAACAGTCATCGTTTGGCTAAGGTCTTTAGGGTTGGTTTTGGAAGGTCTTTCAAATTTGGCCCCATCCCGCTTTGTACGAAATTTTTTCACACCGCTGTTTCCAAGTGTCCACAAAGAGCTGCTGCTGGAAACTGTGCACATGCACATCTCCCATACTGGTGTGCTCGTTTCACTACCTGGAATTTGGTTTCCTCTTCCTTCTTTGAAATGACAAGCCTTCATTCAACATGTACACACACCTTGTAGCAGTTTCATCTTTAAGCATGTTGGTGTTCTCAAAAGGCTGTGTAACCTGTGTAGAGTGTGTCACTCTCCAGTACTGAATACACAACTTAGAGTTCCTTTCATCAAAGACATGCAAACACATCTTTTTGGGGAGTCGTATTTAAGATCAGGTGGAAATGTAAGGGTTTCATCGAGAACATGAAGTCAATCATGCTTTTGCACTCTGCAACCGATAGAAATGACTTTTTGTAGTAGCACGTCTGAATTTCACTGCAAAATGCCCTTCTTTTCTGCTTTCTTGAATGTTCTCGAAGCATTAGGTGAAAGAGCGTGTTTGATCAAGGGTGAAGCAGTGTGAGTTTTCCTAGATTTCAAGTGATTTGAGAAACATATTCCGCGTTTTTCCACATTGTCTATAAACAGCAGGAGGCTTGCAAGAGATTGAAACAATGCATCCCAAAACATATTGCACCAGTGAAAACACACATTTCTACAAAGACCTTGAAAGAGCAGGCAAAAGAATAGTGGCTGAGTGTTCTTTCAGAGAGAAACATGCATTTCATTCTTCTAGAGTGAGTTTTCAGTCTGGAATTCATATGCATTTTGAACTCTGCAGAATGTAGCTACCTGCTCGGGGGTTCTGTCATAGAAGCACCTTTCCTGCAGGAGGTTATTGCAACATTCATTGTTTGGCTAATTTCTTTAGGGTTGGTTTTGGAAGGTCTTTCAACTTTGGCCAAATCCCGCTTCGTACGAAATTTTTTCACACTGCTGTTTCCAAGTGTCCACAAAGAACTGCTGCTGGAAACGGTACACATGCACATCTCCCATACTGGTCTGCTCGTTTCAATACCTGGATTTCGGTTTCCTCCTCCTTCTTTGAAATGACAAGCCTTCATTCAGCATGCTACACAAGCCTTGTAGCAGTTTCCGTTTGAAACATGTTGGTGCTCTCAAAACGCTGTGTAACCTGAGTAGAGTGTGTCACTCTCCAGCACTGAATACACAACTTAGAGCTCCTTTCGCCACAGACACGCAAACACATCTTTTTGGGACAGTCCTAATTCAGGTCACTTGGAAATGTAAGGGTTTCATCGAGAACATGAAGTGAATCATGCTTTTCCACTCTGCAACAGATAGAAATGACTTTTCCTACATGCCCGTCTGAAATTCACTGCAAAATGGACCTCTTTCCTGCTTTCTTGAATGTTCTCAACGCATTACGTGAAAGAGCGTGTTTGAGCAAGAGTGAGGCAGTGTGCTTCTTCCTGGATTTCAAGTGATTTGGGAAACCTCATCCGCGTTTTTCCACATTGTCTAAGAAACAACATGAGGCTTGCAAGAGATTGAAACAATGCACCCCTACACATATTCCACCAGTGAAAACACACGTTTCTATAAAGGCCTTGAAGAAGCAAGCAAAAGAATAGTGGCTGAGTGATCTTTGCGAGAGAAACATGCATTTCATCCTTCTGGAGTAAATTTTCAGCCTGGAATTCATATGCATTTTGTACTGTGCAGAATGTATCTACCTGCTCGGGGGTTGTGTCATAGAAGCACCTTTCCTGCAGGAGCTTATTGCAACAGTCATCGTTTGGCTAAGTTCTTTAGGGTTGGTTTTGGAAGGTCTTTCAACTTTGGCCCAATCCCGCTTCGTACGAAATTTTTTCACAGCGCTGTTTCCAAGTGTCCACAAAGAGCTGCAGCTGGAAACTGTACACATGCAAATCTCCCATACTGGTGTGCTCGTTTCACTACCTGGAATTTGGTTTCCTCTTCCTTCTTTGAAATGACAAGCCTTCATTCAACATGTACACACACCTTGTAGCAGTTTCAGCTTTAACCATGTTGGTGTTCTAAAAAGGCTGTGTAACCTGTGTAGAGTGTGTCACTCTCCAGTACTGAATACACAACTTAGAGTTCCTTTCATCACAGACATGCAAACACATCTTTTTGGGGGAGTCCTATTTAAGATCAGGTGGAAATGTATTGGTTTCATCGAGAAGATGAAGTCAATCATGCTTTTGCACTCTGCAACCGATAGAAATGACTTTTTGTAGAAGCACGTCTTAATTTCACTGCAAAATGCCCTTCTTTTCTGCTTTCTTGAATGTTCTTGAAGCATTAGGTGAAAGAGCGTGTTTGATCAAGGGTGAAGCAGTGTGAGTTTTCCTAGATTTCAAGTGATTTGAGAAACATATTCCGCGTTTTTCCACATTGTCTATAAACAGCAGGAGGCTTGCAAGAGATTGAAACAATGCATCCCAAAACATATTCCACCAGTGAAAACACACATTTCTACAAAGACCTTGAAAGAGCAGGCAAAAGAATAGTGCCTGAGTGTTCTTTCAGAGAGAAACATGCATTTCATTCTTCTAGAGTGAGTTTTCAGCCTGGAATTCATATGCATTTTGAACTCTGCAGAATGTAGCTACCTGCTCGGGGGTTCTGTCATAGAAGCACCTTTCCTGCAGGAGCTTATTGCAACATTCATTGTTTGGCTAATTTCTTTAGGGTTGGTTTTGGAAGGTCTTTCAACTTTGGCCAAATCCCGCTTCGTACGAAATTTTTTCACACTGCTGTTTCCAAGTGTCCACAAAGAACTGTTGCTGGAAACGGTACACATGCACATCTCCCATACTGGTGTGCTCGTTTCACTACCTGGATTTCGGTTTCCTACTCCTTCTTTGAAATGACAAGCCTTCATTCAGCATGCTACACACGCCTTGTAGCAGTTTCCGTTTGAAACATGTTGGTGCTCTCAAAACGCTGTGTAACCTGAGTAGAGTGTGTCACTCTCCAGCACTGAATACACAACTTAGAGCTCCTTTCGCCACAGACACGCAAACACATCTTTTTGGGAAAGTCCTAATTCAGGTCACTTGGAAATATAAGGGTTTCATCGAGAACATGAAGTGAATCATGCTTTTCCACTCTGAACAGATAGAAATGAGTTTTCCTACATGCCCGTCTGAAATTCACTGCAAAATGGACCTCTTTCCTGCTTTCTTGAATGTTCTCAACGCATTAGGTGAAAGAGCCCGTTTGAGCAAGAGTGAGGCAGTGTGCTTCTTCCTGGATTTCAAGTGATTTGGGAAACCTCATCCGCGTTTTTCCACATTGTCTAAGAAACAACATGAGGCTTGCAAGAGATTGAAACAATGCACTCCTAAACATATTCCACCAGTGAAAACACACGTTTCTATAAAGGCCTTGAAGAAGCAAGCAAAAGAATAGTGGCTGAGTGATCTTTGCGAGAGAAACATGCATTTCATCCTTCTGGAGTAAATTTTCAGCCTGGAATTCATATGCATTTTGTACTGTGCAGAATGTATCTACCTGCTCGGGGGTTGTGTCATAGAAGCACCTTTCCTGCAGGAGCTTATTGCAACAGTCATCGTTTGGCTAAGTTCTTTAGGGTTGGTTTTGGAAGGTCTTTCAACTTTGGCCCAATCCCGCTTCGTACGAAATTTTTTCACAGCGCTGTTTCCAAGTGTCCACAAAGAGCTGCTGCTGGAAACTGTACACATGCACATCTCCCATACTGGTGTGCTTGTTTCACTACCTGGATTTTGGTTTCCTCTTCCTTCTTTGAAATGACAAGCCTTCATTCAACATGTACAAACACCTTGTAGCAGTTTCAGCTTTAAGCATGTTGGTGTTCTCAAAGGGCTGTGTAACCTGTGTAGAGTGTGTCACTCTCCAGTACTGAATACACAACTTAGAGTTCCTTTCATCACAGACATGCAAACACATCTTTTTGGGGGAGTCCTATTTAAGATCAGGTGGAAATGTAAGGGTTTCATCGAGAAGATGAAGTCAATCATGCTTTTGCACTCTGCAAAAGATAGAAATGACTTTTTGTAGAAGCACGTCTGAATTTCACTGCAAAATGCCCTTGTTTTCTGCTTTCTTGAATGTTCTCGAAACATTAGGTGAAAGAGCGTGTTTGATCAAGGGTGAAGCAGTGTGAGTTTTCCTAGATTTCAAGAGTTTTGAGAAACATATTCCGCGTTTTTCCACATTGTCTATAAACAGCAGGAGGCTTGCAAGAGATTGAAACAATGCATCCCAAAACATATTCCACCAGTGACAACACACATTTCTACGAAGACCTTGAAAGAGCGGGCAAAAGAATAGTGGCTGAGTGTTCTTTCAGAGAGAAACATACATTTCATTCTTCTAGAGTGAGTTTTCAGCCTGGAATTCATATGCATTTTGAACTCTGCAGAATGTAGCTACCTGCTCGGGGGTTCTGTCATAGAAGCACCTTTCCTGCAGGAGCTTATTGCAACATTCATTGTTTGGCTAATTTCTTTAAGGTTGGTTTTGGAAGGTCTTTCAACTTTGGCCAAATCCCGCTTCGTACGAAAATTTTTCACACTGCTGTTTCCAAGTGTCCACAAAGAACTGCTGCTGGAAACTACACATGCACGTCTCCCATACTGGTGTGCTCGTTTCACTACCTGGATTTCGGTTTCCTCCTCCTACTTTGAAATGACAAGCCTTCATTCAGCATGCTACACACGCCTTGCAGCAGTTTCCGTTTGAAACATGTTGGTGCTCTGAAAACGCTGTGTAACCTGAGTAGAGTGTGTCACTCTCCAGCACTGAATACACAACTTAGAGCTCCTTTCGCCACAGACACGTAAACACATCTTTTTGGGAAAGTCCTAATTCAGGTCACTTGGAAATGTAAGGGTTTCATCGAGAACATGGAGTGAATCATGCTTTTCCACTCTGCAAAAGATAGAAATAACTTTTCCTACATGCCCGTCTGAAATTCACTGCAAAATGGACCTCTTTCCTGCTTTCTTGAATGTTCTCAACGCATTCGGTGAAAGAGTGTGTTTGAGCAAGAGTGATGCAGTGTCCTTCTTCCTGGATTTCAAGTGATTTGGGAAACCTCATCCGCGTTTTTCCACATTGTCTAAGAAACAACATGAGGCTTGCAAGAGATTGAAACAATGCATCCCAAAACATATTCCACCAGTGAAAACACACGTTTCTATAAAGGCCTTGAAGAAGCAAGCAAAAGAATAGTGGCTGAGTGATCTTTGCGAGAGAAACATGCATTTCATCCTTCTGGAGTAAATTTTCGGCCTGGAATTTATATGCATTTTGTACTGTGCACAATGTATCTACCTGCTCGGGGGTTGTGTCATAGAAGCACCTTTCCTGCAGGAGCTTATTGCAACAGTCATCGTTTGTCTAAGTTCTTTAGGGTTGGTTTTGTAAGGTCTTTCAACTTTGGCCCAATCCCGCTTCGTACGAAATTTTTTCACAGCGCTGTTTCCAAGTGTCCACAAAGAGCTGAAGCTGGAAACTGTACACATGCACATTTCCCATACTGGTGTGCTCGTTTCACTACCTGGGTTTAGGTTTCCTCTTCCTTCTTTGAAATGACAAGCCTTCATTCAACATGTACACACACCTTGTTGCAGTTTCAGCTTTAAGCATGTTGGTGCTCTCAAAAGGCTGTGTAACCTGTGTAGCGTGTGTCACTCTCCAGTACTGAATACACAACTTAGAGTTCCTTTCATCACAGACATGCAAACACATCTTTTTGGGGGAGTCCTATTTAAGATCAGGTGGAAATGTAAGGGTTTCATCGAGAAGATGAAGTCAATCATGCTTTTGCACTCTGCAACCGATAGAAATGACTTTTTGTAGAAGCACGTCTGAATTTCACTGCAAAATGCCCTTCTTTTCTGCTTTCTTGAATGTTCTCGAAGCATTAGGTGAAAGAGCGTGTTTGATCAAGGGTGAAGCAGTGTGAGTTTTCCTAGATTTCAAGTGATTTGAGAAACATATTCCGCGTTTTTCCACATTGTCTATAAACAGCAGGAGGCTTGCAAGAGATTGAAACAATGCATCCCAAAACATATTCCACCAGTGAAAACACACATTTCTACAAAGACCTTGAAAGAGCAGGCAAAAGAATAGTGGCTGAGTGTTCTTTCAGAGAGAAACATGCATTTCATTCTTCTAGAGTGAGTTTTCAGCCTGGAATTCATATGCATTTTGAACTCTGCAGAATGTAGCTACCTGCTCGGGGGTTCTGTCATAGAAGCACCTTTCCTGCAGGAGCTTATTGCAACATTCATTGTTTGGCTAATTTCTTTAGGGTTGGTTTTGGAAGGTCTTTCAACTTTGGCCAAATCCCGCTTCGTACGAAATTTTTTCACACTGCTGTTTCCAAGTGTCCACAAAGAACTGTTGCTGGAAACGGTACACATGCACATCTCCCATACTGGTGTGCTCGTTTCACTACCTGGATTTCGGTTTCCTACTCCTTCTTTGAAATGACAAGCCTTCATTCAGCATGCTACACACGCCTTGTAGCAGTTTCCGTTTGAAACATGTTGGTGCTCTCAAAACGCTGTGTAACCTGAGTAGAGTGTGTCACTCTCCAGCACTGAATACACAACTTAGAGCTCCTTTCGCCACAGACACGCAAACACATCTTTTTGGGAAAGTCCTAATTCAGGTCACTTGGAAATGTAAGGGTTTCATCGAGAACATGAAGTGAATCATGCTTTTCCACTCTGAACAGATAGAAATGAGTTTTCCTACATGCCCGTCTGAAATTCACTGCAAAATGGACCTCTTTCCTGCTTTCTTGAATGTTCTCAACGCATTAGGTGAAAGAGCCCGTTTGAGCAAGAGTGAGGCAGTGTGCTTCTTCCTGGATTTCAAGTGATTTGGGACACCTCATCCGCGTTTTTCCACATTGTCTAAGAAACAACATGAGGCTTGCAAGAGATTGAAACAATGCACTCCTAAACATATTCCACCAGTGAAAACACACGTTTCTATAAAGGCCTTGAAGAAGCAAGCAAAAGAATAGTGGCTGAGTGATCTTTGCGAGAGAAACATGCATTTCATCCTTCTGGAGTAAATTTTCAGCCTGGAATTCATATGCATTTTGTACTGTGCAGAATGTATCTACCTGCTCGGGGGTTGTGTCATAGAAGCACCTTTCCTGCAGGAGCTTATTGCAACAGTCATCGTTTGGCTAAGTTCTTTAGGGTTGGTTTTGGAAGGTCTTTCAACTTTGGCCCAATCCCGCTTCGTACGAAATTTTTTCACAGCGCTGTTTCCAAGTGTCCACAAAGAGCTGCTGCTGGAAACTGTACACATGCACATCTCCCATACTGGTGTGCTTGTTTCACTACCTGGATTTTGGTTTCCTCTTCCTTCTTTGAAATGACAAGCCTTCATTCAACATGTACAAACACCTTGTAGCAGTTTCAGCTTTAAGCATGTTGGTGTTCTCAAAGGGCTGTGTAACCTGTGTAGAGTGTGTCACTCTCCAGTACTGAATACACAACTTAGAGTTCCTTTCATCACAGACATGCAAACACATCTTTTTGGGGGAGTCCTATTTAAGATCAGGTGGAAATGTAAGGGTTTCATCGAGAAGATGAAGTCAATCATGCTTTTGCACTCTGCAAAAGATAGAAATGACTTTTTGTAGAAGCACGTCTGAATTTCACTGCAAAATGCCCTTCTTTTCTGCTTTCTTGAATGTTCTCGAAACATTAGGTGAAAGAGCGTGTTTGATCAAGGGTGAAGCAGTGTGAGTTTTCCTAGATTTCAATAGTTTTGAGAAACATATTCCGCGTTTTTCCACATTGTCTATAAACAGCAGGAGGCTTGCAAGAGATTGAAACAATGCATCCCAAAACATATTCCACCAGTGAAAACACACATTTCTACGAAGACCTTGAAAGAGCGGGCAAAAGAATAGTGGCTGAGTGTTCTTTCAGAGAGAAACATACATTTCATTCTTCTAGAGTGAGTTTTCAGCCTGGAATTCATATGCATTTTGAACTCTGCAGAATGTAGCTACCTGCTCGGGGGTTCTGTCATAGAAGCACCTTTCCTGCAGGAGCTTATTGCAACATTCATTGTTTGGCTAATTTCTTTAAGGTTGGTTTTGGAAGGTCTTTCAACTTTGGCCAAATCCCGCTTCGTACGAAAATTTTTCACACTGCTGTTTCCAAGTGTCCACAAAGAACTGCTGCTGGAAACTACACATGCACATCTCCCATACTGGTGTGCTCGTTTCACTACCTGGATTTCGGTTTCCTCCTCCTACTTTGAAATGACAAGCCTTCATTCAGCATGCTACACACGCCTTGCAGCAGTTTCCGTTTGAAACATGTTGGTGCTCTGAAAACGCTGTGTAACCTGAGTAGAGTGTGTCACTCTCCAGCACTGAATACACAACTTAGAGCTCCTTTCGCCACAGACACGTAAACACATCTTTTTGGGAAAGTCCTAATTCAGGTCACTTGGAAATGTAAGGGTTTCATCGAGAACATGGAGTGAATCATGCTTTTCCACTCTGCAAAAGATAGAAATAACTTTTCCTACATGCCCGTCTGAAATTCACTGCAAAATGGACCTCTTTCCTGCTTTCTTGAATGTTCTCAACGCATTCGGTGAAAGAGTGTGTTTGAGCAAGAGTGATGCA
The DNA here is from genome assembly GCF_964146895.1 of Miniopterus schreibersii. Classification (NCBI taxonomy): domain Eukaryota; kingdom Metazoa; phylum Chordata; class Mammalia; order Chiroptera; family Miniopteridae; genus Miniopterus; species Miniopterus schreibersii. The sequence continues at coordinate 14,000 of NW_027669733.1, read as the reverse complement.
GTGTCCTTCTTCCTGGATTTCAAGTGATTTGGGAAACCTCATCCGCGTTTTTCCACATTGTCTAAGAAACAACATGAGGCTTGCAAGAGATTGAAACAATGCATCCCAAAACATATTCCACCAGTGAAAACACACGTTTCTATAAAGGCCTTGAAGAAGCAAGCAAAAGAATAGTGGCTGAGTGATCTTTGCGAGAGAAACATGCATTTCATCCTTCTGGAGTAAATTTTCGGCCTGGAATTTATATGCATTTTGTACTGTGCACAATGTATCTACCTGCTCGGGGGTTGTGTCATAGAAGCACCTTTCCTGCAGGAGCTTATTGCAACAGTCATCGTTTGTCTAAGTTCTTTAGGGTTGGTTTTGTAAGGTCTTTCAACTTTGGCCCAATCCCGCTTCGTACGAAATTTTTTCACAGCGCTGTTTCCAAGTGTCCACAAAGAGCTGAAGCTGGAAACTGTACACATGCACATTTCCCATACTGGTGTGCTCGTTTCACTACCTGGGTTTAGGTTTCCTCTTCCTTCTTTGAAATGACAAGCCTTCATTCAACATGTACACACACCTTGTTGCAGTTTCAGCTTTAAGCATGTTGGTGCTCTCAAAAGGCTGTGTAACCTGTGTAGCGTGTGTCACTCTCCAGTACTGAATACACAACTTAGAGTTCCTTTCATCACAGACATGCAAACACATCTTTTTGGGGGAGTCCTATTTAAGATCAGGTGGAAATGTAAGGGTTTCATCGAGAAGATGAAGTCAATCATGCTTTTGCACTCTGCAACCGATAGAAATGACTTTTTGTAGAAGCACGTCTGAATTTCACTGCAAAATGCCCTTCTTTTCTGCTTTCTTGAATGTTCTCGAAGCATTAGGTGAAAGAGCGTGTTTGATCAAGGGTGAAGCAGTGTGAGTTTTCCTAGATTTCAAGTGATTTGAGAAACATATTCCGCGTTTTTCCACATTGTCTATAAACAGCAGGAGGCTTGCAAGAGATTGAAACAATGCATCCCAAAACATATTCCACCAGTGAAAACACACATTTCTACAAAGACCTTGAAAGAGCAGGCAAAAGAATAGTGGCTGAGTGTTCTTTCAGAGAGAAACATGCATTTCATTCTTCTAGAGTGAGTTTTCAGCCTGGAATTCATATGCATTTTGAACTCTGCAGAATGTAGCTACCTGCTCGGGGGTTCTGTCATAGAAGCACCTTTCCTGCAGGAGCTTATTGCAACATTCATTGTTTGGCTAATTTCTTTAGGGTTGGTTTTGGAAGGTCTTTCAACTTTGGCCAAATCCCGCTTCGTACGAAATTTTTTCACACTGCTGTTTCCAAGTGTCCACAAAGAACTGTTGCTGGAAACGGTACACATGCACATCTCCCATACTGGTGTGCTCGTTTCACTACCTGGATTTCGGTTTCCTACTCCTTCTTTGAAATGACAAGCCTTCATTCAGCATGCTACACACGCCTTGTAGCAGTTTCCGTTTGAAACATGTTGGTGCTCTCAAAACGCTGTGTAACCTGAGTAGAGTGTGTCACTCTCCAGCACTGAATACACAACTTAGAGCTCCTTTCGCCACAGACACGCAAACACATCTTTTTGGGAAAGTCCTAATTCAGGTCACTTGGAAATGTAAGGGTTTCATCGAGAACATGAAGTGAATCATGCTTTTCCACTCTGAACAGATAGAAATGAGTTTTCCTACATGCCCGTCTGAAATTCACTGCAAAATGGACCTCTTTCCTGCTTTCTTGAATGTTCTCAACGCATTAGGTGAAAGAGCCCGTTTGAGCAAGAGTGAGGCAGTGTGCTTCTTCCTGGATTTCAAGTGATTTGGGAAACCTCATCCGCGTTTTTCCACATTGTCTAAGAAACAACATGAGGCTTGCAAGAGATTGAAACAATGCACTCCTAAACATATTCCACCAGTGAAAACACACGTTTCTATAAAGGCCTTGAAGAAGCAAGCAAAAGAATAGTGGCTGAGTGATCTTTGCGAGAGAAACATGCATTTCATCCTTCTGGAGTAAATTTTCAGCCTGGAATTCATATGCATTTTGTACTGTGCAGAATGTATCTACCTGCTCGGGGGTTGTGTCATAGAAGCACCTTTCCTGCAGGAGCTTATTGCAACAGTCATCGTTTGGCTAAGTTCTTTAGGGTTGGTTTTGGAAGGTCTTTCAACTTTGGCCCAATCCCGCTTCGTACGAAATTTTTTCACAGCGCTGTTTCCAAGTGTCCACAAAGAGCTGCTGGAAACTGTACACATGCACATCTCCCATACTGGTGTGCTTGTTTCACTACCTGGATTTTGGTTTCCTCTTCCTTCTTTGAAATGACAAGCCTTCATTCAACATGTACAAACACCTTGTAGCAGTTTCAGCTTTAAGCATGTTGGTGTTCTCAAAGGGCTGTGTAACCTGTGTAGAGTGTGTCACTCTCCAGTACTGAATACACAACTTAGAGTTCCTTTCATCACAGACATGCAAACACATCTTTTTGGGGGAGTCCTATTTAAGATCAGGTGGAAATGTAAGGGTTTCATCTAGAAGATGAAGTCAATCATGCTTTTGCACTCTGCAAAAGATAGAAATGACTTTTTGTAGAAGCACGTCTGAATTTCACTGCAAAATGCCCTTCTTTTCTGCTTTCTTGAATGTTCTCGAAACATTAGGTGAAAGAGCGTGTTTGATCAAGGGTGAAGCAGTGTGAGTTTTCCTAGATTTCAAGAGTTTTGAGAAACATATTCCGCGTTTTTCCACATTGTCTATAAACAGCAGGAGGCTTGCAAGAGATTGAAACAATGCATCCCAAAACATATTCCACCAGTGAAAACACACATTTCTACAAAGACCTTGAAAGAGCGGGCAAAAGAATAGTGGCTGAGTGTTCTTTCAGAGAGAAACATACATTTCATTCTTCTAGAGTGAGTTTTCAGCCTGGAATTCATATGCATTTTGAACTCTGCAGAATGTAGCTACCTGCTCGGGGGTTCTGTCATAGAAGCACCTTTCCTGCAGGAGCTTATTGCAACATTCATTGTTTGGCTAATTTCTTTAAGGTTGGTTTTGGAAGGTCTTTCAACTTTGGCCAAATCCCGCTTCGTACGAAAATTTTTCACACTGCTGTTTCCAAGTGTCCACAAAGAACTGCTGCTGGAAACTACACATGCACATCTCCCATACTGGTGTGCTCGTTTCACTACCTGGATTTCGGTTTCCTCCTCCTACTTTGAAATGACAAGCCTTCATTCAGCATGCTACACAAGCCTTGTAGCAGTTTCAGTTTTAAACATGTTGGTGCTCTCAAAACGCTGTGTAACCTGAGTAGAGTGTGTCACTCTCCAGCACTGAATACACAACTTAGAGCTCCTTTGGCCACAGACACGCAAACACATCTTTTTGGGAAAGTCCTAATTCAGGTCACTTGGAAATGTAAGGGTTTCATCGAGAACATGAAGTGAATCATGCTTTTCCACTCTGAACAGATAGAAATGACTTTCCCTACATGCCCGTCTGAAATTCACTGCAAAATGGACCTCTTTCCTGCTTTCTTGAATGTTCTCAACGCATTAGGTGAAAGAGCGTGTTTGAGCAAGAGTGATGCAGTGTGCTTCTTCCTGGATTTCAAGTGATTTGGGAAACCTCATCCGCGTTTTTCCACATTGTCTACGAAACAGCATGAGGCTTGCAAGAGATTGAAACAATGCATCCCAAAACATATTCCACCAGTGAAAACACACGTTTCTACAAAGGCCTTGAAGAAGCAAGCAAAAGAATAGTGGCTGAGTGATCTTTGCGAGAGAAACATGCATTTCATCCTTCTGGAGTAAATTTTCAGCCTGGAATTCATATGCATTTTGTACTGTGCAGAATGTATCTACCTGCTCGGGGGTTGTGTCATAGAAGCACCTTTCCTGCAGGAGCTTATTGCAACAGTCATCGTTTGGCTAAGTTCTTTAGGGTTGGTTTTGGAAGGTCTTTCAACTTTGGCCCAATCCCGCTTCGGACGAAATTTTTTCACAGCGCTGTTTCCAAGTGTCCACAAAGAGCTGCTGCTGGAAACTGTGCACATGCACATCTCCCATACTGGTGTGCTCGTTTCACTACCTGGATTTTGGTTTCCTCTTCCTTCTTTGAAATGACAAGCCTTCATTCAACCTGTACACACACCTTGTAGCAGTTTCAGCTTTAAGCATGTTGGTGTTCTCAAAAGGCTGTGTAACCTGTTTAGAGTGTGTCACTCTCCAGTACTGAATACACAACTTAGAGTTCCTTTCATCACAGACATGGAAAGACATCTTTTTGGGGAGTCGTATTTAAGATCAGGTGGAAATGTAAGGGTTTCGTCGAGAAGATGAAGTCAATCATGCTTTTGCACTCTGCAACCGAGAGAAATGACGTTTTGTAGTAGCACGTCTGAATTTCACTGCAAAATGCCCTTCTTTTCTGCTTTCTTGAATGTTCTCGAAGCATTAGGTGAAAGAGCGTGTTTGATCAAGGGTGAAGCAGTGTGAGTTTTCCTAGATTTCAAGTGATTTGAGAAACATATTCCGCGTTTTTCCACATTGTCTATAAACAGCAGGAGGCTTGCAAGAGATTGAAACAATGCATCCCAAAACCTATTCCACCAGTGAAAACACACATTTCTACAAAGACCTTGAAAGAGCAGGCAAAAGAATAGTGGCTGAGTGTTCTTTCAGAGAGAAACATGCATTTCATTCTTCTAGAGTGAGTTTTCAGACTTAATTCATATGCATTTTGAACTCTGCAGAATGTAGCTACCTGCTCGGGGGTTCTGTAATAGAAGCACCTTTCCTGCAGGAGCTTATTGCAACATTCATTGTTTGGCTAATTTCTTTAGGGTTGGTTTTGGAAGGTCTTTCAACTTTGGCCAAATCCCGCTTCGTACGAAATTTTTCACACTGCTGTTTCCAAGTGTCCACAAAGAACTGCTGCTGGAAACGGTACACATGCACATCTCCCATACTGGTCTGCTCATTTCACTACCTGGATTTCGGTTTCCTCCTCCTTCTTTGAAATGACAACCCTTCATTCAGCATGCTACACATGCCTTGTAGCAGTTTCCGTTTTAAACATGTTGGTGCTCTCATAACGCTTTGTAACCTGAGTAGAGTGTGTCACTCTCCAGCACTGAATACACAACTTAGAGCTCCTTTCGCCACAGACACGCAAACACATCTTTTTGGGAAAGTCCTAATTCAGGTCACTTGGAAATGTAAGGGTTTCATCGAGAACATGAAGTGAATCATGCTTTTCCACTCTGCAACGGATAGAAATTACTTTTCCTACATGCCCGTCTGAAATTCACTGCAAAATGGACCTCTTTCCTGCTTTCTTGAATGTTCTCAACGCATTAGGTGAAAGATCGTGTTTGAGCAAGAGTGATGCAGTGTGCTTCTTCCCGGATTTCAAGTGATTTGGGAAACCTCATCCGCGTTTTTCCACATTGTCTAAGAAACAACATGAGGTTTGCAAGAGATTGAAACAATGCATCCCAAAACATATTCCACCAGTGAAAACACACGTTTCTACAAAGGCCTTGAAGAAGCAAGCAAAAGAATAGTGGCTGAGTGATCTTTGCGAGAGAAACATGCATTTCATCCTTCTGGAGTAAATTTTCAGCCTGGAATTCATCTGCATTTTGTACTGTGCAGAATGTATCTACCTGCTCGGGGGTTGTGTCATAGAAGCACCTTTCCTGCAGGAGCTTATTGCAACAGTCATCGTTTGGCTAAGTTCTTTATTGTTGGTTTTGGAAGGTCTTTCAACTTTGGCCCAATCCCGCTTCGTACGAAATTTTTTCACAGCGCTGTTTCCAAGTGTCCACAAAGAGCTGCTGCTGGAAACTGTGCACATGCACATCTCCCATACTGGTGTGCTCGTTTCACTACCTGGATTTTGGTTTCCTCTTCCTTCTTTGAAATGACAAGCCTTCATTCAACATGTACACACACCTTGTAGCAGTTTCAGCTTTAAGCATGTTGGTGTTCTCAAAAGGCTGTGTAACCTGTGTAGAGTGTGTCACTCTCCAGTACTGAATACACAACTTAGAGTTCCTTTCATCACAGACATGGAAAGACATCTTTTGGGGGAGTCCTATTTAAGATTAGGTGGAAATGTAAGGGTTTCATCGAGAAGATGAAGTCAATCATGCTTTTGCACTCTGCAACCGATAGAAATGACTTTTTGTAGAAGCACGTCTGAATTTCACTGCAAAATGCCCTTCTTTTCTGCTTTCTTGAATGTTCTCGAAGCATTAGGTGAAAGAGCGTGTTTGATCAAGGGTGAAGCAGTGTGAGTTTTCCTAGATTTCAAGTGATTTGAGAAACATATTCCGCGTTTTTCCACATTGTCTATAAACAGCAGGAGGCTTGCAAGAGATTGAAACAATGCATCCCAAAACATATTCCACCAGTGAAAACACACTTTTCTACAAAGACCTTGAAAGAGCAGGCAAAAGAATAGTGGCTGAGTGTTCTTTTAGAGAGAAACATGCATTTCTTTCTTTTAGGGTGAGTTTTCAGCCTGTAATTCATATGCATTTTGAACTCTGCAGAATGTAGCTACCTGCTCGGGGGTTCTGTCATAGAAGCACCTTTCCTGCAGGAGCTTATTGCAACATTCATTGTTTGGCTAATTTCTTTAGGGTTGGTTTTGGAAGGTCTTTCAACTTTGGCCAAATCCCGCTTCGTACGAAATTTTTTCACACTGCTGTTTCCAAGTGTCCACAAAGAACTGCTGCTGGAAACGGTACACATGCACATCTCCCATACTGGTGTGCTCGTTTCACTACCTGGATTTCGGTTTACTCCTCCTTCTTTGAAATGACAAGCCTTCATTCAGCATGCTACACACGCCTTGTAGCAGTTTCCGTTTTAAACATGTTGGTGCTCTCAAAACGCTGTGTAACCTGAGTAGAGTGTGTCACTGTCCAGCACTGAATACACAACTTAGAGCTCCTTTCGCCACAGACACGCAAACACATCTTTTTGGGAAAGTCGTAATTCAGGTCACTCGGAAATGTAAGGGTTTCATCGAGAACATGAAGTGAATCATGCTTTTCCACTCTGCAACAGATAGAAATGACTTTTCCTACATGCCCGTCTGAAATTCACTGCAAAATGGACCTCTTTCCTGCTTTCTTGAATGTTCTCAACGCATTAGGTGAAAGAGCGTGTTTGAGCAAGAGTGATGCAGTGTGCTTCTTCCTGGATTTCAAGTGATTTGGGAAACCTCATCCGCGTTTTTCCACATTGTCTACGAAACAACATGAGGCTTGCAAGAGATTGAAACAATGCATCCCAAAACATATTCCACCAGTGAAAACACACGTTTCTACAAAGGCCTTGAAGAAGCAAGCAAAAGAATAGTGGCTGAGTGATCTTTGCGAGAGAAACATGCATTTCATCCTTCTGGAGTAAATTTTCAGCCTGGAATTCATATGCATTTTGTACTGTGCAGAATGTATCTACCTGCTCGGGGGTTGTGTCATAGAAGCACCTTTCCTGCAGGAGCTTATTGCAACAGTCATCGTTTGCTAAGTACTTTAGGGTTGGTTTTGGAAGGTCTTTCAACTTTGGCCCAATCCCGCTTCGTACGAAATTGTTTCACAGCGCTGTTTCCAAGTGTCTACAAAGAGCTGCTGCTGGAAACTGTGCACATGCACATCTCCCATACTGGTGTGCTCGTTTCACTACCTGGATTTTGGTTTCCTCTTCCTTCTTTGAAATGACAAGCCTTCATTCAACATGTACACACACCTTGTAGCAGTTTCAGCTTTAAGCATGTTGGTGTTCTCAAAAGGCTGTGTAACCTGTGTAGAGTGTGTCACTCTCCAGTACTGATTACACAACTTAGAGTTCCTTTCATCACAGACATGCAAACACATCTTTTGGGGGAGTCCTATTTAAGATCAGGTGGAAATGTAAGGATTTCATCGAGAAGATGAAGTCAATCATGCTTTTGCGCTCTGCAACCGATAGAAATCACTTTTTGTAGAAGCACGTCTGAATTTCACTGCAAAATGCCATTCTTTTCTGCTTTCTTGAATGTTCTCGAAGCATTAGGTGAAAGAGCGTGTTTGATCAAGGGTGAAGCAGTGTGAGTTTTCCTAGATTTCAAGTGATTTGAGAAACATATTCCGCGTTTTTCCACATTGTCTATAAACAGCAGGAGGCTTGCAAGAGATTGAAACAATGCATCCCAAAACATATTCCACCAGTGAAAACACACATTTCTACAAAGACCTTGAAAGAGCAGGCAAAAGAATAGTGCCTGAGTGTTCTTTCAGAGAGAAACATGCATTTCTTTCTTCTAGAGTGAGTTTTCAGCCTGGAATTCATATGCATTTTGAACTCTGCAGAATGTAGCTACCTGCTCGGGGGTTCTGTCATAGAAGCACCTTTCCTGCAGGAGCTTATTGCAACATTCATTGTTTGGCTAATTTCTTTAAGGTTGGTTTTGGAAGGTCTTTCAACTTTGGCCAAATCCCGCTTCGTACGAAATTTTTTCACACTGCTGTTTCCAAGTGTCCACAAAGAACTGCTGCTGGAAACGGTACACATGCACATCTCCCATACTGGTCTGCTCATTTCACTACCTGGATTTCGGTTTCCTCCTCCTTCTTTGAAATGACAAGCCTTCATTCAGCATGCTACACACGCCTTGTAGCAGTTTCCGTTTTAAACATGTTGGTGCTCTCAAAACGCTGTGTAACCTGAGTAGAGTGTGTCACTCTCCAGCACTGAATACACAACTTAGAGCTCCTTTCGCCACAGACACGCAAACACATCTTTTTGGGAAAGTCCTAATTCAGGTCACTTGGAAATGTAAGGGTTTCATCGAGAACATGAAGTGAATCATGCTTTTCCACTCTGCAACAGATAGAAATGACTTTTCCTACATGCCCGTCTGAAATTCACTGCAAAATGGACCTCTTTCCTGCTTTCTTGAATGTTCTCAACGCATTAGGTGAAAGAGCGTGTTTGAGCAAGAGTGATGCAGTGTGCTTCTTCCTGGATTTCAAGTGATTTGGGAAACCTCATCCGCGTTTTTCCACATTGTCTAAGAAACAACTTGAGGCTTGCAAGAGATTGAAACAATGCATCCCAAAACATATTCCACCAGTGAAAACTCACGTTTCTACAAAGGCCTTGAAGAAGCAAGCAAAAGAATAGTGGCTGAGTGATCTTTGCGAGAGAAACATGCATTTCATCCTTCTGGAGTAAATTTTCAGCCTGGAATTCATATGCATTTTGTACTGTGCAGAATGTATCTACCTGCTCGGGGGTTGTGTCATAGAAGCACCTTTCCTGCAGGAGCTTATTGCAACAGTCATCGTTTGGCTAAGTTCTTTAGGGTTGGTTTTGGAAGGTCTTTCAACTTTGGCCCAATCCCGCTTCGTACGAAATTTTTTCACAGCGCTGTTTCCAAGTGTCCACAAAGAGCTGCTGCTGGAAACTGTGCACATGCACATCTCCCATACTGGTGTGCTCGTTTCACTACCTGGATTTTGGTTTCCTCTTCCTTCTTTGAAATGACAAGCCTTCATTCAACATGTACACACACCTTGTAGCAGTTTCAGCTTTAAGCATGTTGGTGTTCTCAAAAGGCTGTGTAACCTGTGTAGAGTGTGTCACTCTCCAGTACTGAATACACAACTTAGAGTTCCTTTCATCACAGACATGGAAAGACATCTTTTGGGGGAGTCCTATTTAAGATCAGGTGGAAATGTAAGGGTTTCATCGAGAAGATGAAGTCAATCATGCTTTTGCACTCTGCAACCGATAGAAATGACTTTTTGTAGAAGCACGTCTGAATTTCACTGCAAAATGCCCTTCTTTTCTGCTTTCTTGAATGTTCTCGAAGCATTAGGTGAAAGAGCGTGTTTGATCAAGGGTGAAGCAGTGTGAGTTTTCCTAGATTTCAAGTGATTTGAGAAACATATTCCGCGTTTTTCCACATTGTCTATAAACAGCAGGAGGCTTGCAAGAGATTGAAACAATGCATCCCAAAACATATTCCACCAGTGAAAACACACTTTTCTACAAAGACCTTGAAAGAGCAGGCAAAAGAATAGTGGCTGAGTGTTCTTTCAGAGAGAAACATGCATTTCTTTCTTTTAGGGTGAGTTTTCAGCCTGTAATTCATATGCATTTTGAACTCTGCAGAATGTAGCTACCTGCTCGGGGGTTCTGTCATAGAAGCACCTTTCCTGCAGGAGCTTATTGCAACATTCATTGTTTGGCTAATTTCTTTAGGGTTGGTTTTGGAAGGTCTTTCAACTTTGGCCAAATCCCGCTTCGTACGAAATTTTTTCACACTGCTGTTTCCAAGTGTCCACAAAGAACTGCTGCTGGAAACGGTACACATGCACATCTCCCATACTGGTGTGCTCGTTTCACTACCTCGATTTCGGTTTACTCCTCCTTCTTTGAAATGACAAGCCTTCATTCAGCATGCTACACACGCCTTGTAGCAGTTTCCGTTTTAAACATGTTGGTGCTCTCAAAACGCTGTGTAACCTGAGTAGAGTGTGTCACTGTCCAGCACTGAATACACAACTTAGAGCTCCTTTCGCCACAGACACGCAAACACATCTTTTTGGGAAAGTCGTAATTCAGGTCACTCGGAAATGTAAGGGTTTCATCGAGAACATGAAGTGAATCATGCTTTTCCACTCTGCAACAGATAGAAATGACTTTTCCTACATGCCCGTCTGAAATTCACTGCAAAATGGACCTCTTTCCTGCTTTCTTGAATGTTCTCAACGCATTAGGTGAAAGAGCGTTTTTGAGCAAGAGTGATGCAGTGTGCTTCTTCCTGGATTTCAAGTGATTTGGGAAACCTCATCCGCGTTTTTCCACATTGTCTACGAAACAACATGAGGCTTGCAAGAGATTGAAACAATGCATCCCAAAACATATTCCACCAGTGAAAACACACGTTTCTACAAAGGCCTTGAAGAAGCAAGCAAAAGAATAGTGGCTGAGTGATCTTTGCGAGAGAAACATGCATTTCATCCTTCTGGAGTAAATTTTCAGCCTGGAATTCATATGCATTTTGTACTGTGCAGAATGTATCTACCTGCTCGGGGGTTGTGTCATAGAAGCACCTTTCCTGCAGGAGCTTATTGCAACAGTCATCGTTTGCTAAGTACTTTAGGGTTGGTTTTGGAAGGTCTTTCAACTTTGGCCCAATCCCGCTTCGTACGAAATTGTTTCACAGCGCTGTTTCCAAGTGTCTACAAAGAGCTGCTGCTGGAAACTGTGCACATGCACATCTCCCATACTGGTGTGCTCGTTTCACTACCTGGATTTTGGTTTCCTCTTCCTTCTTTGAAATGACAAGCCTTCATTCAACATGTACACACACCTTGTAGCAGTTTCAGCTTTAAGCATGTTGGTGTTCTCAAAAGGCTGTGTAACCTGTGTAGAGTGTGTCACTCTCCAGTACTGATTACACAACTTAGAGTTCCTTTCATCACAGACATGCAAACACATCTTTTGGGGGAGTCCTATTTAAGATCAGGTGGAAATGTAAGGATTTCATCGAGAAGATGAAGTCAATCATGCTTTTGCGCTCTGCAACCGATAGAAATCACTTTTTGTAGAAGCACGTCTGAATTTCACTGCAAAATGCCATTCTTTTCTGCTTTCTTGAATGTTCTCGAAGCATTAGGTGAAAGAGCGTGTTTGATCAAGGGTGAAGCAGTGTGAGTTTTCCTAGATTTCAAGTGATTTGAGAAACATATTCCGCGTTTTTCCACATTGTCTATAAACAGCAGGAGGCTTGCAAGAGATTGAAACAATGCATCCCAAAACATATTCCACCAGTGAAAACACACATTTCTACAAAGACCTTGAAAGAGCAGGCAAAAGAATAGTGCCTGAGTGTTCTTTCAGAGAGAAACATGCATTTCTTTCTTCTAGAGTGAGTTTTCAGCCTGGAATTCATATGCATTTTGAACTCTGCAGAATGTAGCTACCTGCTCGGGGGTTCTGTCATAGAAGCACCTTTCCTGCAGGAGCTTATTGCAACATTCATTGTTTGGCTAATTTCTTTAAGGTTGGTTTTGGAAGGTCTTTCAACTTTGGCCAAATCCCGCTTCGTACGAAATTTTTTCACACTGCTGTTTCCAAGTGTCCACAAAGAACTGCTGCTGGAAACGGTACACATGCACATCTCCCATACTGGTCTGCTCATTTCACTACCTGGATTTCGGTTTCCTCCTCCTTCTTTGAAATGACAAGCCTTCATTCAGCATGCTACACACGCCTTGTAGCAGTTTCCGTTTTAAACATGTTGGTGCTCTCAAAACGCTGTGTAACCTGAGTAGAGTGTGTCACTCTCCAGCACTGAATACACAACTTAGAGCTCCTTTCGCCACAGACACGCAAACACATCTTTTTGGGAAAGTCCTAATTCAGGTCACTTGGAAATGTAAGGGTTTCATCGAGAACATGAAGTGAATCATGCTTTTCCACTCTGCAACAGATAGAAATGACTTTTCCTACATGCCCGTCTGAAATTCACTGCAAAATGGACCTCTTTCCTGCTTTCTTGAATGTTCTCAACGCATTAGGTGAAAGAGCGTGTTTGAGCAAGAGTGATGCAGTGTGCTTCTTCCTGGATTTCAAGTGATTTGGGAAACCTCATCCGCGTTTCTCCACATTGTCTAAGAAACAACTTGAGGCTTGCAAGAGATTGAAACAATGCATCCCAAAACATATTCCACCAGTGAAAACTCACGTTTCTACAAAGGCCTTGAAGAAGCAAGCAAAAGAATAGTGGCTGAGTGATCTTTGCGAGAGAAACATGCATTTCATCCTTCTGGAGTAAATTTTCAGCCTGGAATTCATATGCATTTTGTACTGTGCAGAATGTATCTACCTGCTCGGGGGTTGTGTCATAGAAGCACCTTTCCTGCAGGAGCTTATTGCAACAGTCATCGTTTGGCTAAGTTCTTTAGGGTTGGTTTTGGAAGGTCTTTCAACTTTGGCCCAATCCCGCTTCGTACGAAATTTTTTCACAGCGCTGTTTCCAAGTGTCCACAAAGAGCTGCTGCTGGAAACTGTGCACATGCACATCTCCCATACTGGTGTGCTCGTTTCACTACCTGGATTTTGGTTTCCTCTTCCTTCTTTGAAATGACAAGCCTTCATTCAACATGTACACACACCTTGTAGCAGTTTCAGCTTTAAGCATGTTGGTGTTCTCAAAAGGCTGTGTAACCTGTGTAGAGTGTGTCACTCTCCAGTACTGAATACACAACTTAGAGTTCCTTTCATCACAGACATGGAAAGACATCTTTTGGGGGAGTCCTATTTAAGATCAGGTGGAAATGTAAGGGTTTCATCGAGAAGATGAAGTCAATCATGCTTTTGCACTCTGCAACCGATAGAAATGACTTTTTGTAGAAGCACGTCTGAATTTCACTGCAAAATGCCCTTCTTTTCTGCTTTCTTGAATGTTCTCGAAGCATTAGGTGAAAGAGCGTGTTTGATCAAGGGTGAAGCAGTGTGAGTTTTCCTAGATTTCAAGTGATTTGAGAAACATATTCCGCGTTTTTCCACATTGTCTATAAACAGCAGGAGGCTTGCAAGAGATTGAAACAATGCATCCCAAAACATATTCCACCAGTGAAAACACACATTTCTACAAAGAACTAGAAAGAGCAGGCAAAAGAATAGTGCCTGAGTGTTCTTTCAGAGAGAAACATGCATTTCTTTCTTCTAGAGTGAGTTTTCAGCCTGGAATTCATATGCATTTTGAACTCTGCAGAATGTAGCTACCTGCTCGGGGGTTCTGTCATAGAAGCACCTTTCCTGCAGGAGCTTATTGCAACATTCATTGTTTGGCTAATTTCTTTAGGGTTGGTTTTGGAAGGTCTTTCAACTTTGGCCAAATCCCGCTTCGTACGAAAATTTTTCACACTGCTGTTTCCAAGTGTCCACAAAGAACTGCTGCTGGAAAC